>NC_050470.1:10892872-11174872 GCF_013373865.1 Monomorium pharaonis
ATTATGCAAAGGTTTCAATTGAGACTTCGTTTCTTTGTAATCTGAATTATCGCTCGAAAGAAACAGTTGTCATTTTCTGAAGTGGCAACATTTCTATATTGAGCCAATGAAGACGAAAGTGCGATTAAACTAGTTGTGCATGCACACATAAAATCGCCGTGCTGTAATTAGACACGTCTGCAGTATATTTTGATTCACATTTCACAATAAACGCTAATGTAACGTGTTACTAAAAACATGCACGCACATGCATTCACAAGTATTTATACGTATACGCTCGTAAATGTACATGCAAAAGATATGTAAGAGCATTTCTCAATATGCATCTTAGACACTGGAGGTTTTTTTTTTTACGACCGTCTCGTAACTTTTCACCTTTTTTCTCGCGGAATGCATATTCAAATACAATGACTCGGGTAGTTACGGCTGCGAAGACGTTTTTATGGCGTACGAACGAAAAACCGCGTCTCGAGGAGAGCGCGGGCGCGCGCGCGCCTCGCCTCTCGTTTCGTGGTCACAGTGTTATCGAAGGTCGGCGATTTCTCGCTCAAAATGTCACCGTGCACGTCCAAAGTCCGGCGAGATCTCGTGAAAACTCGAATCGGTATTACGAAAGCGTTCGTGGCCGATAACTCGGCACGTTATCGCGCCCGATAGCGGGCGTCTCAAGCGACGATAATTCCTGTCATCGCGACATCGTACGTGCTTCTCGTAGTTAACAACAAGCTGGAGGTACACAGCAATCTCGCGCCACAACAACCCGATAATTCATTCTGTTTATCGATTTTCGCTTAACGAATGAGAAAACTCCTTGAATCGCGACGATGATTAATGTTAACGTTAACGCATTCCTTCGTCGTGATTATGATTCTCAATACATTCATTCGTACATATATTTTCACATTTGCATCTTTTGTAAACAACAGAAAAATTAAAGAATTTGGAGCAAACGAAGAATAAGGAAAGAAAAAAGATATTTGTAAACTAAAAAAGAACCTTGTTGCATTAATAAGGAAGTCTGGCGGATTTAATCGGTATGTTAAAAACGGATGAATCAGAAGTCTTGTAGGAATTACTGAATTATAGTAAACTATCAAACTATCAATGTATACAGTTATAAAATCTCGAGTCTGATTATAATAACCAGAAATTCTACTTGATTTCATTGAAACGCACTCAATTATTTAAATCTTGTTGATATAATAAACTCTTTTTTTTTCAGTGTACAATTATAATATACTTATGCTCGCCAAGTTTTTAAATTCGATCTATCAATGCGATTTAAAGAATATGGCGTACGAAAAGGACCAAGGCACACATTTGGAAGTAATTATTTACGTGGACGAACGTTCTTCCGCGGGAGGGATTAAAACGGGGTACCGCGTGCCGCCGTGTAGTTGCGAATAAATAACGGTGTTTAAACAGGACGACCGTCTCTCGAAAATTATGAGGTCGTCCCGTAGCTGTTGCGGCCTGTGACTCCGGTGGAATCCCGTGTTTTGCGCACGGAAGGGGAGAATGCAGCTGCACCGGCGATTAGTCGAACGCGTGACGTCAATGGCTTGTCTTTGCGAAAGTCTTGAGAGACAGAGAAACAGAGACAGAGAGAAAGAGAGAGAGAGAGAGAGAGAGAGAGAGAGAGAGAGAGAGAGAGAGAGAGAGAGAGAGAGAGAGAGAGAGAGAGAGAGAGAGAGAGAGAGAGAGAGAGAAACTCAAGGAGAGTCATCAGATGGGTTCTCCATGGGAGCACCGTTCTCGCACATGTGCGAGCACTTTACGACGAGGTCAGTTAGACTTTCCGAAACGATCTGTTTTTCTCGCTAACAGAATGTCAATCACATTTCGCGTAACATAAAGTGACAAGAGAACAGTAGAAACGTGGAGAGCGTACGTTCAGTTCGCTTATTACGCGAGAAAAGATTTTCCGAACGCAAGTATTTCGTTGTTGATGATTACATTCGGTTGAAAGGTGTTGATCCAGAGAGGCGTTTTTCAGAGAGCCGCGAATATTTTCGCGGTTGGGAGGCGCTCGCGGCCGAGCATCTCATCGTCGGTCCCGCGCGGAAAAATCCCAAGAAGGTTCATCCGAGAGGTGCATCGTTCTTAGATTCCATCAGTATATAGATAAACATTCTCTTTCTTCTCTCGGAGCCGTTGCGAGAGGCCCCGGGAGAGAGAATAAGCAGTACTCGCTCGTATCTCTTATAGGTACTCCTATCCGTGCGCTCCTATGTGTGTGTATGTGTGTATATGCACGCGTTGCATTCACGTGCATGCACGTGAAGCGTTCTCTCGTATGTCCGTACGCGATTAAAGTGGGGAGAGGTATTGTGTCTTTAGGTTGAGCTTGAGAGAGAGAACGTGCGCGCGCGCGCACGTGTGTCTGTGGGCATAATCGTTTATTTCGCGTCGACCTTTGCGGGGCACTACGTCAAAATGTCAGATGCGACCCCGCCTGAGCGCGAGGGAAGATGCACTGGGAACGCTGTAATGGGCTTACAAAGCGTAACAAACTGATGCGAGGTCAAACACACGACGGGCAATAAACACACGTAGAGATAAATGGGCCCTTAAGGTGCACCACACCGCGGGCCCGCCGGGAGGCGGGCGCGCGTTTTGTCTTTCTCTCTCTCTCTCTTTCTTTTTCTTTCTCAACGCTTCGTATCGCTGGCGTTCCGTTTGCCGCGAGATGAGCGCCGACGTGCGATTCGCGGTCGCGATACCCGAAACTCGCGCTCGTTTTCAGAAATTAACGTTCCCCGCAACGAGCGCTCGTAGAAGCGATCGTCTCTCTTTTTTTTCGCCTCGCTCGAGCTCTTTATAACGAATTTATTCCTAGACTTTTATCTGTTTATAAATATACATTTTCGACTTTTTCCGCACTCTCTTCTCGGACATTAGCATTACGACCCTTTTTTTTTCCATGCGGCGACGTAATTCTTCTTGAGCTTTGTATCGACTTTCTCTTTATGAGAACTTATACGAGCGTTCCTGTTCATAATTCATCTTTAACTTTTATAGACTCCATCGTATCTCCCCGTTATCTCACGTTATCCCAGCATAAGTACAGCTATATATAAAAGTGCAATTGATTAAAGATAATTTTTACGTCAACCTTCTTCATATTAATCTCCCTCGGTTTTTTTCGTTAAAATCTCGAAACGGTCGCGCGTCGCCGTCCCGGGGCTGCAGACAGACGATCAACGCCGCCGTGAGCGACTCTCGCGGAGCGTAACAAACTGACGTGGGGTCAAACGCACGACGGGCAATAAACACGCTGAAAGATAAACGGGCAATCGGGTCCAGTCCGGCAGTCGGGCCCAGGCGTCTTGAGGAAAGTGATGTTTCGTATCACGAACAACGGTTTTCGCTTTCGCACGGATCGATATGAGGAGCAGAGCGTTCGGATTACAAAAGGCGGTCGGTTTATTGCCTCTCCTCCTCTTCCTCCGCCTCTTCCTTCTTGTACGTATATACACACTCGCGTTCGCTTTACGATCAAGCAAACGCGAGCGCACAACTATCGAGGTTCACCTTGCCTCGTTACTCGGCGCGCTATCTCCCGTGGGAATTATTCCACCGTGGAGACGACGCGCTTGGAAACGTTGTTGTATTGCGAAATCCCGACGATTGCGATTATATTATCCGTGTTATTATTGCCCGCGTCGAGAAACGGGATCCGACCTTCGCAGGAAGTAATCGCGATAATCGGATAAACTGTGGCGCTGCGCAATCTGGGGTGGATGTTGCGGGTGATTAATGTAATACGTTCCTCGCGAGATAGTTACAATACTTACAATATAGAGTGATTGAATAAGCTTTCGCGGAATGGATCTAGCGAACTTTTCTTTCTTTCTCTCTCTCTCTCTCTCTCTCTCTCGCGCTTACGCAACGTTACCCTGCATCTTACGCGTCCGCATAGACGCCGGCCGACCGACCACCACAAAACCACAATCGCGCTCTAATTGCGAGCATTAGCTACTTACGGTGGTCGGAAGGCCCCTCGTGGGTACTCTCTCTCTCTCTCACGTGTGGATCGATCTCTAGCCTTGGCCGCGAGAAACGTCAGACGGCCGGCGGCGGCGGGCGGGCGTCTTGGCCGCGCCGCGCTTTCTCTTTTCTACGTCTGTCTTTTTCTTTTCGCAGGCTAATCGCGCCGAATGACGCGCGATACGTTAAGTACGATCTACGATCTTCGATCTTCTCTCTTTCAGATGCCGCAGACGGTGCCCACCGCGGCCGGCTACTCGCCGTCGTTCGACTACAGCACTTTTCAGTTCGATTTGTCCCTCCTGCCGGACGATTACGGTCCAACCGGCGGCGGCGGCGGCGGCGGCCAGGTCTGCCTGAAGAGCTCGCAGATCAAGCAGGAGGCACGCTCGCCGCGCCCGGGATCGCCTACCACGACCTACCAGAGCCCGCCGTATCCTTCGAACGGCGAGCTGCCATTGTCGCCCAACTACTCGCACGAGGGATCCTCTCCGGGTTACCCGACGAGTCCCTACTACGTGCCCAGGAGCCCACAGAGCGCCCAGTTTTATCCCACCAGCCCAGAACCGTCGGCCAAGCAGCCGATCAAGAGAGAGAAGAGCCTCGATCTCTTGGCCATCCTTCAGGAATCCAGGTAGAGATGTTGTTTCAAGATTCACTTTAGAGACATATAAATGTTCAATGTAATCTCTATCTAGTCTAGATTTTTTACTAATGGATATATCTATAAAGAATCTGTTTTCATCAATTTTGGGTTTTTGGGGGGCTTATGTATGAATGTTCGCATTTAGCGTCATAACTTGATTCTGGCGCGTCGTTTTCTTCGCTCACAATCTTTTAACCGGAATGGATCCGTGCGTTTTCGCATGGTTACAGACTCTTAGCCGAGAGTCTGGGTTACCGCGAGGACTCCACCGACTGCACGGTGCCCTGTACTCCGCCTCGGAGCGAGGAGGATATCTATAACAGTCTTGACGCCGACTTTCTGCCGAAAAAGGAGGACCCTGGTGTGCAGGGACATCCGTTGCTCAAAGAGATTCTTTTCAAGGAGGAACCGCGATCCGTTTCCAGCAGCAACGGTTCGTCGCCGTCCTCCTCTTCATCCTCGCCCAGTCCCTCGAGCGAGTTCGAGAGCAGTTCGGCATTGCACGAGCTTCTCTTCAAGGACGCCGCCCTACGCAAAGACTTGTTGGAGATCTCCAAGACGAGCCAGCCGACCAAGGTGGAACGAGAATCTCGGGAGGAGTTGGCAAATCCCCTGCGAAAGGAGGAAGAGCTCTTCAAGGACGGCCAGAAGAGCGATCATCAGCTGTTGCGAGAAGTGCTGAGGGACACCAGCTTCCAGAGGAAGTACAATCTGAGACCCGTCGATCTCGGCGGCGTCGGTACCGGCTTCGTCGAGGACATGGAGGCCGGCGAGTGCGTCGGCGACCTCGCCCGCGAGCAGCTCGAGCCGGTCCTCAGTCTGGCGATCCAACAGTTGCAGAAAGATTTCGACAACACCTGCGTAGCGCTTGGCATTCACCCAGGTGAGTCGGCTTTTTCCATCGTTATTCTATAAAAATTCTATTAGAATTCTATAAAACATTTTTCTGTTATCTTATTAGAAACTATTGTGTCATAATTAAAAAAAAAAAAGAAAATAAAGTAGCTTTGCAAACTCATAAGAAAACACCAAATCTTTTCATAAGCTCACACGAATCGAATTGATCAAATTACGGTCCATATGCGTATATATTGTGTATAATCAAGCAAGTGCCGGATAATGGAATAAAGAGCTGAATTGATAAAAGGTACAATATAAAATCATACATCTTTGCGATTATTGATTGCTATCTTGCTGGAGATTAATTGCAAGTAATGGGGAGTAAGTGCGTATATCCTTATATAAGCACGCCATTTCTATAATGGTCGCCGTGACAATGGCTGCAATCACGTGCAACGTTAATTATTATCATTATCAACCTTACGGTAATCATCGAGTAAGATTTATTCCCGCGTTTCTTATCTTTACATCTTTTACTAAGAGCATCTCGACAATGTAACTTGCAGAAGAAGAAGAAGAAGAAGAAGAAATCCGCGATTCTCGATCGGCAGATTGCAGACGCTCATTATCATTCCCGCAACTTAAGTATGAAAGTATTAAAATTGAATCAAGCGCCTTTTTCTTTAATTCACATAAACTGCTTAGCGCGGATCATAATTCTGATGCAACGCCAACGAGATTCGTTGGGTATCTCGCTTCTCCATCTATAAACTCTCTCCTCGTCGATCAGATACTGTGAAAATTCACTCTGTGTCGCTCGATGATATATGGACGACATGATTACGAGCGAGCCATCAGAAATTCCGACGCGCACTTTGGTTTTCTCGGTTAAGTATCGGCTAGCCTCGTTCCGTTAGACCTTCTCGTTACCTTGCCGCGGGCAGTAATTTCGACGTCGTCGTCGTCGTCGTCGTCGTCATCATCTTCGTTACCGTCGTCGTACATGCAACTGGTTCGTCTATTAATCGGAGCCGTGATGTCACGCTTGAAATAAGTGTCACGTCGACATGCTTTCACGCGGAGTTACGAAATTACGGCGCCGACGCCGCGGCGTGAATTCCACGTCATCGATATAATTATGTCTTACAGATATTTTTATCCCTAATACCACTTTTCACGCGACTCGGTATCGCGATGGCGTAACACACTTCGGTATTTCCTCGAAGGATACGAATATTCGCATAATTCGAGGTAATACCGTCGGCGGTCGGTTTTTCGAGCATCGCCTCCCGATTAATCCACGACGCCCTGCGTCTTTGCGGCCGTGAAGAGTAACGTCGGATTTTCGACGCTTTAAATTGCAGAGCCCAGACGCTGGAGCGCGGCGGACGTGGCGGCCTGGGTACAGTGGGCCAGGCGGCAACTGCAGTTGCCCTCGGTGCCGATGGAGAGCTTCAACGTGGACGGCGCGACGCTGGCCTCCCTCACGGAGGAGGAATTCTGCCGGAGAGCTCCTCAGGTGAGCGCGAACTCACTCTCGTCCGTTTCTTATTGTTAGCCGAAACTGGAACGCAGAAACGCTCAGAGAGTTTAAGTACGTGATTACAAAGTACTCGTTTTCTTGTTTATTATTAGTTTTCCTCTTGCAACAAGGATTTCACTGAGCGTCATCATTTCCTGCCATTTTTCCACTTTCGACATCAAATGCCTCGCGTGATCGAATTTGCTTGCTAAAAAAAAAAAATCCCAATATATAAAATCTGAGTAAAATTGGGAAATTTTGCTGTTTACTCCCGTTTCCCCTCGAAACCCTCTTGCTGCACCTTATACGTCAAGCATCGCTTTTAATCTTCACCCGAAGAAGGAATTATCTCGAAATATCATAAAAATATTTCGTATTAATTTCTTCTTGTTCTTTATTTTTTACTTTTACGTCTTATCGTGTCTGGCTTTTATTTTTTCTCGCTCGGTGTTAACCGCTTGCACGACTTGTAACTTCGACGTGTACCGTTACGCAATACCTTGCGTCTGCGATGATCGACCTCGTCGGGGATCGTATGTACTTTCGACAAATCAATCAGTCGTGTGGTTTTCGAAACGCTTTTATTTTACACCGAAAGGTCTGACACGACGGTCATTCATAGAAAAGAAAAAGCGCTTAATTTTGCGCGTAGAATTTTTTACGTGATATTCTTTTCATATGCAGTATGAAAACTCGATAATACTGGCAACAATAATAAAGTCATATATAGTCGATTTAGCGAAAATGCAGCCTCTTATCTACCTCATTGATATCAACTTTTTCACGGGACTTATCTCTTGTCGCGTCATGAAAATTTATAATAGATTTAGCATTTATCGCGGTAATTGCCGTGATGTGTCTTTTTCGCTCGTGACAGCTATTTCTGATGACAAAAATATTTTCGTAAATAAACGTATATTAAAAATTAGTTAAATTATATTATCATAGAAATTTATTTCTTGACTAATTAATTTTGAATAAATATTGGTACTTATTAGTGAGAGTGAGGCATGATGTAATAATATGATGGATATGAATCGATAAAGGTTATAAATTAATTTCAGTGAGATTACGGCAATTAAGATTAAGTTTGACAACCAGGAAAGTTACTCGCATTTAGTGAGTGAGATTTTAATTTTATTCTTTTTATTATCGTATGTACCTGTGTATATGTATCGTAACAATCTCATGAACAAGTTTGCGTTCGTTCGACGAAGAGACCAGAGGGGGACTTGAGAAATGTTTCGAGGTCCGGTGAAAGTGAATTTCCTGGTAACCAATGCGCATTTACGTTTTTTCTGCGTAATCTGTACCTAAAGAATCAATGGTAGCATACCTATATGCCGCCTACGATTTCGACATAACGTAACGGAATCGGAATTCCCCCGAGACTCATTTGGCGTGTGAAAGTTGCGCGTTTGCGTCAGAGATACGGTTTCAGGGAAAGAGGCCCTTAAAGTTTGTCCGAGGTTGTCTTTATTAACCGAATCTTTTTCACCTTGATCGAAACTCACAAGTAATCTGATATTAGCGATATATTGGCGATGAGTACCAACGAGAATGTTTGATCGAAATATGAATTCCGATATAAATATCTCTCTGCCACTTCATTTTTAATAAAACTTATCATTATTATTATCATCGAATTGCCGCGAAATTTGGTTCACACCGTCACACGTTAGAAATTCAATTTTGTTCACAATTACGTCTGACGCATATTTATTTTACAAATGCAATCTTCCATCTTGCAAGTAATGTCTAATTTAAAAATAAGCGATTTCAAATACTACATGTATCGTTCAACACGTGAGGTAACTTACTTACACGATACTATTAATGATCAGTCGTTGATATCGCGAAGTGATTATTTGACGAATCATAAAATTATCTTATGAATATACATCATTATTCGAAGAGAACCAAGAAAATAACAAACTGTGACGGCTTCTTTCTGCGCTGACTTTTCTGATATTGTGCACATAAGTCACATTAAGTCGTTTATTAAATAACAAGTTTTATATCCATCGAACGTGCTAAAAACCGGTTGCGCTAATATTGATTATACCTACTGCCGCCTGTAGTTAACCCTAAACTTGACAAAGCCAAGATAAAGCTGAGAAAGTAAACTTGACATTGCACGGCAAAAAGTGTCATTTTAATTCTTTCTTAAAGTAGTTCGTCTTGAGAAACGCAATCTCTTTTTTTTTTACAATAACTTTTCATCGGTACCGTTATTTTTATTAGTGTAATGATTATAGTGCAAAAGAACGCATAGCAAAATACATTTCCTCGCTTCATTACCTGAGAGTTATTTTTTCTTTTTGCCATTATTCGACTTCCCAAGTCCATTGAAGAGAAACAGGAAATAACAAAGTCAGTTGAGAGTTTGTAACATCACGGCATAAGCCCCGGACCATTATGTTATGTTTTTAAATCGTAAACAGGTAAATCTCGGATCTCATCGACGATCGATGCGCATCTCATTATTCGAAGAGAATTACAGGCGTAAGTCTAACGGAAATTAATAGCGAGTAGAGTAGCCGTGTGTTATGGCGAGCAGCGGGGAAGTGGTCATGCATAATGGATTCCGCTTTGCGTCTAGTAATTGGATAATCGCGCGCTGGGAAGTACGTACCACGGTAGTTCGCGTAGCGTGGAATCATGGTCAGGCTTATGGTCACGTTCTATCTGCGATCTCGTCTCGAGAAGTCCTTTTCCTCGTGCCCCGCGCCGGTTGCCCCCCCCCCCCTCCCGCTCGTTGATGCGACGTGCGATCGAGTTTCCCTCACGGACTTCATTCATGGTTCAACTCGCAAATGTTCAGCGTACTCACACGTATTCCGCCATCGTTCCGATAAGCCCGCGGTTCTGCCAATTAGATTTTAAGTTTACAATCGCGATTTTAATCTAGTGGACTTCAAATTAAGATTTAATCGTATATTTTCCTATTTATTAAAGGGGATGTTGGAGCGATGATTAAACTCGATCGAGACCGATAATGTAGAATCATTAGTAGATATCATTAACAAGATTTTGTATGTATTCCTTTTATAGAAACTCTTTGGAAATTCTCTTTCAGAATTTAAATATTGACATTAGTCTGTGAATTAAACTTTATACCGGGAACGAAAAAAAAAAGTTTCACGTTGCTCTACTTATTAACTTTTCACGCGCATGTACATACTTAAATTTTCGTAACGCTATTTCATTTCAATTAGGCATCAAAGTTTAACTTCAAAAACTCGATTGTTTGTTCCTATTATCATTTACGTGTTTGGAAGGTTGAATTTCAGTGAGTACGAATTACAGATATCAAGCAAATATTATTACAATGTAATAGTCACACGCTGTGTTTGACTAAGAAATGGTAAAAGTATCGTAAATTGTAAATTTTTTTTTCTGTTTTTCGCATAACATCTATACTCTAATACTGGCAGTAATGCGTATATTTTTATTCTCGAAAAGAATCTCCAAATCTATAAAAGCAAAAGACGAGTTCTTTTGACCAAAAATTATTGCATGTGAAACAGACCTCTGTCTCCGGTATCCCCTTATTGACTTGGTTTTTCTCAAATTTTCGCAATTCTTTTTCTGGGTTACCATAAATGTTCTTTAAATTGAACGAAAGCAACGGGCGAAAAAAAGGCGAAAGAAGAGAAAATTGGATTGCATTCAATGAGTGGCGTTTAATGCTGACGTGTAAGCCCCCCGGAGTCGAGTCATGCCGATCGCTCGCTTGTCGACTCCTCGAGGAAATAATTACGGCATTCTTTTGTGGTTTGGCATTGCCGTCTTAATGGAGGCGATTATCGATATACGCGGGATTATTTATTTCTCGGAATATTGCGAAGTATCCGAGTGTATGATTGCACCGCTGGATGAGGCACGCGGGAATGCTGTTACATCAGCGGATCGAAGGAAATGCCTCGTTGTTTAAGCACCAGGCGATCTAATTTTAACAATTAAATTCTACAAATGATCGTTACATTCGGAATAGTAGTGGGTATAAATATCATCCCGAGATAGAGCCTCTCATCTCGCGTCTCGGGACGTCGTCGGACAGCGTTTGCGCTGTTGTGTTAACCGTACGAGGGTAAGCGACGAGCGATGTAACGGCGATGCGGAATGAATGTGCGTGCGTGCGTGAGTATATACATACCGCTTCTCGGACACTTATTCCGCGATCAGCAGGATCGGCTTCGCCGTGCCTACCGGTGCGCGAGCCATCGGCTCGGCAGAAACGATCGAAAAGTGGGTCAACTGCTTCGAACGTCTCGCTCGCTGCGTCGCATCTCTCTCTCAACGGAGCCGCTTTCTCTTCTCTCGCGCGCAACGGCTCTTCCGTTGGAATTCTAACGCGTTCCTAACGCGCTTCTCTCTCTCTCTCTCTCTCTCTCTCTCCCTCTCTCGCGTTCTCCGCCCCTCCTTGTGCTCGCCTTTCATTTTTAATCATCCCTGTGATCTTGAAAACAATCTTACGGTCCTCAACGCGCTTGGAATGTTTGATGTGTAATAAATTGCGTGAGTTTGATCCGTTATCAACCCCAGTTCATAGGACGTTTATTAAATTATTTCACGGAATCTTGTATAAAAGTCATAATCTGTGCAATTATGCATACATTTACAAAAATGGATGTAGAAATTTTGACATTTTGTAATGTAAAATATTGATAACTGTTTATAAAATTAATTTCGAAATAGTATTTCGGCAAAATTATAATGAGATAGCGAAGCATCTTATAGTAATACATTCACAATATTAAATTCTAAGATATTATTTAATAATAAAAGAAGAATTTTTACTGTATTACGTGTAAAATATTTAAAAATATAATGAGCATACATTTTCACAAAAATGCATAATTATTCCTAAATTATAATGATATTAAATATTATACGTTCAGCACGGCAACATTTTTTAAGGATTAAATGGTTTTTGAAATAACTGTTAAATATGGATATATATCTCAAACTGAAACAAATATACATTATTTAGAAATTAGAATCCGACAAAACTACTACGTTACGGTGTTATCATGTATCATAATTATTGTTAAATTTACATTAATTTATGATGCCATTATTGTGCAACATTTGCACAATGTATTTATCGAGGAAATTGATGATTGCGCTGTTCCATATCAGCGTGCAATATCAAAGCTACGAATAATTAGGTTAATAATGCTGGTACGACTGTTTATGTTGCAGTGCGGAAGCATGTTGCACGCGCAGTTGGAGATCTGGAAGGCCGCCGTCGAGGAATCGCCACGGAACACCCTGGCCGCTTCCTGGAGTCCCGCCGGGGTGGTTCAGTCTCCAAACAGTGCCGTGGCTCCGACAGTCGGAAATGCAACGGCAGTCAGCCTCAAGGAATCTCCCTGCACTATTGATTTCTCAGACGGTATGTTACACCTGCCTCTTCCATTGTTCAGCGGGCCATTATGTATCTTAAGCGAATGATCACCTCGTTAACCCTTTGTGTGACACTGGCATATACTTATTTTTTTTCTCTCATTTTTTGTAATGTTTTGTTTATCGTTTAATGAAAAAAAGTATGGATTTTACATTTTTCTAATACATTAATATTTACTTTATATATTTTCCATGGACGTTATATCTGATTATTCATAGTAAACAAATAAAGTTGGAAAAAGTAATTTTTTAAATGTGATTTCTTGACAAGTATTTAAGATTAGAGGCTGAAAATTTTACATAATATTCTTCACATATCAAAATATAATACGTATTTTTTCCGGAAATTTTCACATCCTAGTTTTTTTTAAATAAACAAATTAGTGTAAAACATACTAATTTATCCTTATATGGCGGCCATATTGGATCTGCTATTTTGAATTTTTGAAATCTTCAAATTTGTCAATAGATAATTTAAAAAAACACGGAAATGCAAGATTTCACAGAAATCCGAAGGAATTTCAGATAGAAAAAGATGTGCCACACACGAAGGGTTACGCAAAAGAATAAAGTGGACTCGTTTTATTTCTTCGTCCGATTTCGCGCGCGAATAAAATATAATGCGACAACGTGAAGCTAAACTATCGGTATACCGTGATACAAAACTGCGGCATGAGTCAGCCTTCTTATCCCTCACCCCGTGCGCCCTCTTGCTTCTCTGCGCGCAGACGAGGACGAGGACTGCGTTTCCGCTCAGGACGGTGGCAACGGCGGCAACAGCGGCGGCAAGATGCGCAACGGCGGCAGCCACATCCACCTCTGGCAGTTCCTGAAGGAGCTGCTGCAGAGCCCGGGCATGCATGGCTCCTGCATACGCTGGTTGGACCGCGGCAAGGGGGTCTTTAAGATCGAGGACTCGGTGCGCGTGGCGCGGCTCTGGGGCAAGCGGAAGAACCGGCCTGCGATGAACTACGACAAGCTCAGCCGTAGCATCCGGCAGTACTACAAGAAGGGAATCATGAAGAAGACGGAGCGCAGCCAGAGACTGGTGTACCAGTTCTGCCATCCTTATTGTCTATAAGGGAGATTTCTCCGTCTCTCCTTCCCTTCCTTCTCCTTCTTCCCATCTACCAGCTCTCTCTCTCTCTCTCCCTTTGTGCAAGTAAGCGCGTCTGCGATCTGGACCTCAAGCAGAGTCCAGAGCATGAAGATTGAAAGGTAAAAAAGATAAAAAAATATATATAAAAAAAAAGAAATGATCCGCTACGCTCGATATTATCCCGCGATGATAACTCCGAGCCACGGCCGGGTCCACTTAGTACGCCCGTTTTGGGCGAACACTTTCGCCTTACGTTTATTCTCTTCTTTTCTTACTCTCTTTCACTTTCCCTCTCTGTCGCCTGTGCGTGTGATAATGCATGGGTATGTATGTATGTGCGTGAGTATGTGGCGTGCAAATGTGCTTCGAGTTTCTTTGTCTCTTCTTTTTTTATACAATAATATGTAAGCATGCGATTTTCCATCCGCTTGCTCGTTCGATGAAGCTCGCGTCGCGCGAGACGAATACGCGAGCGGATGGAAATTCGCCGGAGAAAAGGGAAGAAATGAACTCTTTCCTCTCTATTCTCTGTAACACGATCGCTTGTCGGCACCAGCTCGTCGGATTCTCTCGTGTTGTCTAGTGACGCACGCGACACGTCGTCGATGGGGGCAGTCATCCGTCGTTTTTCAAAATGACGAACGGAGTGAAGCGGGAGATTCAGTCTATTTTTTATACCAAAAAAAAAAAAAGTTTTTCCAAATGTGCATGTGCACACGGCGACGCCGTCCTTGCCGCCTTGCGTCGCGAACGAGCGAGGGTAAGGAAGAAACGTCAATCCCGCTGATAAAGTAGCGTCGCGCATATTTGACGGAAGATGAAAACATCTCCGCCGGCACATAATCATTATCCCGCTCGCGACGGGATAAGATTGTTAATTACATTTTTGCGCGCCTTCGACGATCTCTGACGCGCGCGGAGTTCGCGGAAGTATTTTTACTACCCAGCGCGGGAAGGTGTTTATTAAACTGTCGAGAGGAGTGCCTTAGACGCGCGGGCTACGGTGGGAATCGCGACGCCGGCGCAGAGGGAAGAAACGCGCCGCGAGGATTTCCGATCGGACGACGTCGTCGCGCGAAACCTCGCGCCTTCCCCCCCCCCTCCCTTTTCACCCACCGTGATCGAGGGCGAATACGGAGGGAAAGGAAAACAATTCGATCGGCGATCGCGTACGGCACTCGGGGCATTCCAGATGGCGCGACTGGTGCTGGTGATTTTGGTCCCATATATCTATGATATATTAAATACTGTATGTTCCATGAACGATTAGACTTTAAGACGAACTTAGCTTAACGTAAGCGTATGTACACGTTTCCGGGGACTCACGTGAGTCACCCTTAGGTTACTCCATGAGATTTCTTCTTTTCTCTTCTCCTCCCGCAATCTGGTTTCTCGCTTCGCGCGATCGCGACATTCCCAGTGAGAAATAGTACATCGAATCGACATCGATTCGACATCGAAATCATTATTTCGATGTCGATTCGACGTCGAATTGATGTCGAATTCATTATCGTTTCCCGCTGGGTTGCGACGTCGATCTTTCACATGCTTTTAGTTCGTAAGCGGCTCTCACGCATCGTCCTTCCCTTTGTATTATTTTTTGTTTAGCAAGTACGGATTAACAGAAACCTCATCTGCACTTTCTCATTTCATCGCTACGCTAATTATCGGGGAGATCGGGGTTCTTGCGTCATTCCTTTTCTGTCACCTTCTCTTATATATAAAATACTTCCTTTGGATATTTTAGCAAGCTTACTTGCGATTTTGAGTTATAACCCGTATGAAATACAGTTAATATAGAATTTCGCGAGTTTCGATGTAGATTAAGAGTAAGATTTTCTACTAACGTTATCCACGTTCGCTCACCGATTGGTTGTATATATAGATATGTACGATATAATCATTCTATAAGTATTTGTATTTTATTTATTTAATCATCCGTTTAAAAGTCTGTCTGTAGTTGAGATATAATGATACGATCTTGCCGTGCTATGCTGAAAGCTCTTTAGCGTGGCATTCCGTTGATGCCGAGATTCTGTGACTGATATCGGTACCGTTTCAGTCCGCTTTGTGTGTAGTTCACGGATTTAACGTCGGAGATTATTCCGCGGCTGTTTCTCGGCCGTGCGAAAGTGCAATTGACGAACAGTGCAATTACGCCCGTGCACTTGCTAACATTGGACTTGAATCATTCTGGCTCGGTTTGATCGCGACGTCCATTGTTCAATCGTGATAAATGCAATAGCTAAGCACGTTGTTGAGAGCTCAAAGTTTAAAAAGTTGATTTGCATTTGCGTTTCTCGACATTTTATTTATAATTCGCGACAACAAACTATTTTTTATTATTTTGTTCATATGACTTTAATGTAAGTTTAATGCTGCTTGATGTGAATTTAATTTTTGTGATGAGATTGTCCTTCAATAACGATACTCGGGTTGCTGAAGAATTCAAGTACCTTGTTCCGAACGCCAGAACTTAAAGCCAAAGAACAGGGCAATATGAACGAGCAAATACTAGATAGATGTGTCGAGGAAATGAATTTGCTAGAGTAATTAGATCGTAAAGCGCGCTTCCACGGCTGCTGAATTTCTACGACACGATACATTATTTTTTATGCGGCATGCGGAACTCTCATCAAATCGGAATTAGATCGAAACGGGGCCTCAAAACACTATTGTTTAATGCAATTAAAATTCATCAAAATTAAAATTGAGAAAAATCTTACAGATTTACTGAGACACAACAAATTAACCATTTTTGCAACTTTGATTTTCCGATAGAAAAAATATTATTATTTTACGTTGATGCATTATCAGTAGTCATTCGGTAAGCAAATTCTTTCTTTTACTTTATAAAATTATATAAATATATGCAACAAAAGTGTTTTTTTTATTTTCTTCGTGGAATAATAGAGATTTCTGCAATCGCTAAAAATGTCTCTATATTATTGAGGATCATCTGCAATCCGTTTTGTGTCAGAGCTCACCGCATTCTGTAAGTTTAACGGTAGTTGGTTCTTCAATTCCGTGATAAAGTGCAAGGGGATCCGAAAGCAGGGGATTATCCTTAATATAGTTGCATAATAACAGAAAGGAAGAATGGACAAATTAAGATAGGAACACGATTAATTTTGAAAAGAGAAATGATAAAATCGAACAAAACGACGCGAGTAACATTGGATAAATTCTAATCGCAAAACATGTGACATCGCAAAGCAGCCATTGTTGTGCATAATCGACTGTTTATTTAATAAATTATTAATTACTAAAACTAAGACTAGAGATATAATGTGCGAATATGTGCAAATATTTTTTATACAGCGTTTGTTAATAGACATATTTCTTATTTAAAATTAAAGTTATTCTTTCTTAATAAAGTGTCCAAAAATATCAATATTTTTTATAATATTTATGATTAAAAAAAGAGAGTTTATTGAAACAGATCGTAGAAAAATTATTCCATTCACCAAACACGTCTATTATTAAATATTTATATATAAGAGATAAATGTGTATTATATCGAAATTTATATCGACTTGTTATGAGATTACTGATGTTGGGGTTTATTAGAATCTGTGCAATTTACTTATCTTATTAAAAAAAGCTACAAAAAGTGGCTCAGTGAGAGAAAATTGTGCTTCCATTCAGAAATGTGCGAATCAGAGTTTTTTAAATCAAATCGAATCGACTTGAATCGAATTGTTGATACATAACTTTTTAAATTAATAACATAATTTTTATTATTATTATGAATATTAATATATAAATAATAATACATAAAATTTCTATATTATAAGAAAAATAATATTAATTATAAAGACAAAAGACATAAAGACAATTATTTTAAACATAATTTTATAAAATTGTGTTCAAAATTATTAAATTGACAATATTTGTAATTCGTATTCGAATCTTTTCGAAATTATTGAATTGTTCGGATTTGAATCATAAAAATTCAAATCCGAATTGAATCGAATCTTACCTGATTCAACTTGATTCATATTCAAATAACTCGCACATCTCTACTTCCATTTTTCCAGTGATCTTTGGCAAACGAAATATATTAATTATTGACGTGCGTGTGCGCGTTAAATTTTGTAAAATATTTGTAAGCACAAGAGAGTATATCTTTTTTATTCGACAACCGTATAATTAAGACGTTGCTGGTTTTATATAAACAGAGATTTAATTAGATTTAAGCGTTGATTTCCTAAGCAATCTTGCTCCGCAAGATATTTTGTTATACATATATACTATATATATATATATATATATATATATATATATATATTTATGTACCCATGTTCGACTGTTCTAATGAGATTAAGGTGAAGTATACGTGGTAATAATCATAGTCAAGGCTGTTCTCAAAGCACGCCGAGAAATTGACATAAAGAACAATGTTATCAAAAATCTGTTGCGTAGTCTCAAGACAGATTGAATATTGATCAAACAAAGACGACTAGAATCTGTAATATATTCTGTACGCGGATTGAGATAAGTCTCAATGAAAGCAATAATACTATTATTAAGAATAATACATATACACATATAATGTATTTCACACACCGTACACACACACACACACACACACACACACACACACACACACACACACACACACACACAACATACACATACATATATTTTTTATGCCGCATATTTGTTGCTACCGATATTCGGAGCGAGTTATATACTAACACAAAACAGATAAAAAAATAAAATGAAATAAAAGTTTCATAAAATGCGTGTTCGATATTTGTTTCCCATTTCCTAGACCCTTGACATTTGCGTTTGTATTACACGGAGAGAATTTTCTCTTAAAAATTACCCTGAAAATCGTGGTAATTGTGAGATAATGTGAACCTCAAGAATTTTACTATACTTTTAATAAAATTTGCTAAAATTTTATTAAAATGTTAGTAAACTTTGACAAAAGTATAGTAAAATTCTTCGAGGTTCAAGTTGTCTCACAATTATCACAATTTTCAGGGTAATTTTTAAAAGAAAATTCTCTCTATGCATCTGCAATCCCTGGAACTTTTGTTACGCCAACACTAAAGTAACGGATCGCACTTTTTGCAATATTAAGAATCGTCCGGCAAAGAAGCGAAAGCGACCAGGTGAAAGTTTTTTGGTCGAATTTCTAATCGTCGCCGATGTTAAGAGCCGATCAATGGACGAATGAATCATCGTATCTAAATTCCGTACACGGCGCACAGTGGGGCGAAATGCTCAAAAACCGGACATTGCGACAAAAAATTATAACTGTAAACATTTCTAATTTTGTGTTTTGTGTTTCCTTATTCTTCATACTCCAATCAATATAAAAATATGTTTAAATAATTATTTTTTATTGAAATTTTTATTACAAATATTTAACAAAGTTTATACTTGAAGCAACTAGTTTTATCGATTCGACACATATTGGTTAAGAGAACTCTCATTTTAAAATCAAATCACAATGATAGTTGAAACTTTTACAACATAATAACACAATATTTAAATAACAAAATATTTAAATAATGTTAAAATATACACTTCTTTATCTGTTTATGCATTTATTTTATGAATTTCTATAAAATACTGAGGTATTCTACGAAAAAAATAGAAATGTAAATAATAAAATATACAATTTTTGATCGTATCGCCCCATTGTGCGACGTAGCAAACGTTTTCAGCAACTCTCCATTACAAAAAAACAGAGACTCCTTTCGCCGTAAATGGTTCAAGGTGTATTTTTTGTGTCTTTCATAATTATATATTATATTAATTACATAACACAAATTAAAAACTAATACTAATAGATATATCTCTACCTGTGATTATTGTACTTTGAATTTGACTACGAATTTTTAAATAAACCGATACATGATTTAAGTACTTTTGTTTTATTGAAGTTAATCTGTGTTTAAGCTAAATATTAATTATTAATTTTATTAATTACTAAATGTTATATTAGAAATTATATTCCTAAAAAAATTTAATAAATCAACGTCTGTATATCATTTTTAATAATAAAATAATTATTTTCCCTAAATAATATTTTTTTTATAAAATATTAGGTATTCATAAAATATGTCAGTTTAAATGATATGCATATATAACAGCAGTTTTAACGCATTCAGTACTAAATAACAGTAGTTTAATTGACTTATGATTAATTCATATAAATATATATGCAAAGTCTCGGAATGTAACCTTGTCGTAAAATAAAGGGATATCTATACTTCAAAACATGATATCTTTCAATCTCTCTATCTCTCTTTCTCTCTCTCTCTCAAGATGGTCTACAAAAAAATTGTTTCTCTTTGATATTTTTGCGTATAATTAATAAGAGAACGATTTATGCGCTTCGTGCCAAATTGAAGAAGAACAAAGTATTGTCGCAACTCCAATTGGAATCTTTTTGGAATATATATAGAATCCTTTTTTATATCATGTTCTCGAGCAAAGCACGTATGTCTGAACTACATCCGATTGCTCGGTGATAACCGCGACGGGGGGAGTATTTACTCTCGAGAGCTTTCCTCGGGGGGGCGATCCGGCCGGTGAGTCGAGCATTCCAATTTCAGGCTGGACGTTTCTGGCGGCACGAGGAAGAAGGGAACACGGCCGAGAGAAGGCGAGAAACTCGCCGCCATAAAGATTCGTATCGCTCTGGAAACGTCGAGGAAGAGCGCGAGGAGGCGTGCTTTTTCTCTCTTTCTCTCTTTTCTCTCTTTTCTCTTTCCCTTTCTTTCCTTGCACCCTCTTGTGCGCTCGCGGGCGAGTGGGCGTCCCTTTTCAAGATTTACGAGGATTTAATCGCGCAATTAATCTAACACCTTGTTGCAACAACACTTCGCGCCGGAGCGGCGCGGCGGCGGGGAAGTAAAAATTTCGAGGGCGCGAGAGGGGGGGGGGGGAGGAATCGGGCCCGCTTCGATCTATCGCGGTCGGTATCGCGGGGTCAGTGGAGGAGCGCGAGACTTAACTACGTGTTAAAGGGGAGTAACGAGCACGCAGCGGCGGAGACGGGTGAGAGCGGCGGGGGGCAAAGGGCGAGAGAAGAGATAGCCGTGGTTTCATGCGCGGGGGAATCATAAGCGCCGCGAAGGACCGCGATAAATGAGTCCCCGCAGTTTTATCGGGCCGCCATTGTTTTGCGAGCGACGAAGCAGAGTAATTCGTGAGCCTATAGCTACATAAATATCGCTTGAAATGAGAAAATCTCTCGCTTGATATCGACGTTACATTTACGTTTATTGTTTTGTATACGTGTAAAACAACGGTTGAATAGTTATTATTTTTTAAACCAAATTAGAAATAATGATAAAATTGATTTAGTTGTGTTAAAGTTAGGAGAGCAAAAATATTAACTTAGTTAAAAGTTACATTAAAATTAAATTAAATTTAATTTAAAAAGTTAATTTTTAAAAGCATATTATTAATATTAAATTGGAAAGTCATAACTTTTCAAATTAAGTTACTTAAAATAATTATAATACGGATTATTAAATAAATTTAATTGTCAAATAAATTGTACATATTAAATATAAACTTTATATATAAATTTTACTTGTAAAATAAAATGTATATATTTTATACATAAAATAATAAAAAATATTGTTTTTTGTGCAAAGTGATATTTTTTCTAATTTTTTTTACATAAATAAATTTTTTACTCAAAAAGTTAATTAGTTAAAGTTTATATATTTAAAAAATAATTAATTAAAATTAAAAATCGACATATTATTATTTTAAATAAGAGAAAGTGTCACATCTCAGTTTAAGGATTTTGGCGCTAATAATAATTTTATATTATTTAGTAAATATATATTTCAAAAACTATCAATGTACATACGCGACAAAGGATGAATTTAAAGATTTGTTCACCCATGTAAACAAACGATGAATCAATACAGAAAAGAATGTGAAAATATGTAAAAAGTTGTTACATTTGCAGTACATTTTATGGAATAAGATCCATTATATTCAATCTATTTATAGCGATATGCGATTAAATATGCGATTAAGTAGAATTGAATTTCTGAATGTTTATTATATATATTTGATTCTGTGATATCACCTATAGAAAAATTAAGAAAAGCTTTAATGCTACATTTTACAATATTTTACGTAATTAATACACTTATATACGCATATCAAAATACTCAGTACAGATAAAGTTACTTAAGGATTATTATTAAAAAATTTATTAATTGGCAATAGCTATCTATGTAAAAGTCTTATGCAGTTGTGTAAAATGCGGTTCTATCATAAATCCGCGCAATTTACGTAAATCCAACAACCGACACGATGATCGAAAGCGAGACGTATATAATTCGTCTTAAGATCCTCCAGGCTGTTGTTCTCGGCGACGTACAGACGGCGAGGACACCCCCGCAAACGTTCGCGCTCGCTCTGTGTGCACGACCAAGGACAACAACATTCTCCGCAAAACTAATTGCCAGGTAAATATATACGAACAACGAGCAGCAGCGCGCGCGCGCGCGCGCGTGTGTGTGTGTGTGTGTGTGCGCGTGCGTGTGTGTATGTGGACGCACGCGCGGGGCCCCCTCCCCTTGCCCTCCCCCGCGGGGCCCCGTTGTCTATACGTCGGAATTTATTGCGCTTGCCCGGAGCGACCGATAGCGATTCCGGGGTGAAGGGGATAAGGGGGAGGTGGGAAGAGAGAAAGAGTTGGGTTCTTGTACGAGAGCGCGTAATTTATGCTCTCATTATGCAACAACCGAGATTCATTACGGGCGACACGCGTTGTCTCGCGAATTCGGAGATCTCGATCTCGCGAGGGACAATCTCGCTTGGGAGGGCGAAGATGTCGAGACGGCCCGATCGGGAGGGTCGTGCCCTTTCGTATGCCCTTTGGAAATCGGGATACCATTCCGCGCGCGATTTAGAGATCACAGAGATTAATCGCGGGTGAGGGAGAGCCCAGTGAGAAATAGTACATCGATTCGACATCGAAATGATGATTTCGACGTCGAATTGATGTCGAATTCATTATCGTTTCTCGCTGGGAGAGGGAATGTTTTATTTTAGAGGCAAGAGGCTTGCGTGCAATTTATATTCTTTGAGACATCGAATGTTCATAACTTAATTGAGTTTGTTTCCTCTTCTCACTTGCGATGTACGATTATTCGATGTAAACGACGAACCTCGCAAAAGCGCAAGCGCGCGGATTTTGTTAACTGACTGTTAAACCGTGAAATTTGATACAATGCAAGCGTAAACACAGTTTTTTTTTTTGGTTCTTTAAGGTCCGTATTCTGAATTATCCTCGTTCAATTATGGTGAGAGATCTTCGAAAAGATATGCGTGTCAGACGATTAAGAAATATGCGGCTATAAAATAAGGATCTTCGAAAGCGCAGCACGTCTAGTATTTCTTCAACGACATCTACAGTTTTATTACGTAAGAAAGTTGAAGTATATGACGTATTTACAATTGCGCGCTCAGATTTTTCAAGATCTTATTGCGATGGTGAGAGTACTATGTATTTTATATTTGCAAAACAAAAAAGAAAAAGACGTATTAAAGCCAGCGAGTAGTGCGTGCGCCCTCTCAGCGCCCCTTGACCCGCTTTATCGCGGGGGTAGGATCGAGGCGGGAGGGAAGGAAGCGCAAACTGGCGGGGGCTTGTAGGGGGTGGGTACCCCGCCCAGGCGCGTTTCATCGCGGAAACTATCGGTCGCCGTAGCGGGCCGTAGCGCGCGCTGCGCCTGTAATCTCCGGGGCCCGTAACCACTCCTCGTGGCCGGCGACAAAAAACCGGCGGAGAATGAAATACGGATTACAGTGGTTGGGTCGGGGCCGGATAATGGCCGGATAATGATGACCCCGACGCCGATTGCCCTCCGCTACCATCGCCCGCCACGGCCCGCGGATCACATTTTCCCCGCCTTTTTCCCCGTTTCCCTTCCTCTTTCCGCCGCTCTCTCTCTCTCTCTCTCTCTCTCTCTCTCTCTCTCTCTCTCTCTCTCTCTCTCTCTCTCTCTCTCTCTCTCTCTCGCGTTTCTTTATCGTGTATCGAGATTTCCATACAAAGTTGCGCCCGTAATGCGGCGATGTCCGCGGCGTGCAACTCGCTGCGTTTCTCACGCGCATCGCGCGCATACGCTCGCGAGTGCATCGGCCTCGTCGGCATTAAAGGAAAAAGAAGGAAGGATCAAAGAATTTCCGCACACAAATCGTTTTGAGATTCTAGATTTCGACGAAACTTTGAATTTGATTTATTCGACGCGACCTTAAATGTTTTGTCTAAAACATTTTTCTGTACATCTCGTTGTTTCGACAAGAATTGCTTGAAATAAAAAAAAAGTGTTACTTTTGAGGGGAAGTGTTACCTTTGTTTTAACCCTTAAAAGTATCCTCTTAAATTGGACACGTATAAATAAATACGTGACTCTTAGGTTGTTTAACATCATATTTTAAGGAAAATCGAAATTGTGTCAGATTCTTTGTAAACTTTAATAAGAATTGCGACAAAATGGATAAAAACGACTAATAGAGCTTGCATGCAGCAGAGAAGCTTACAGTAATTTTGTTGTAACGTTACAACATTACATATTGCATTGAACTGTTGCAGAGGTATTATTATACAAATATTTTTTTGCAATATCAATTTCAACAACACTTTAAAAATGTTATTAAAAATAATATGCTAAATAAAAGATATAGATTTAATGAAAAAAGCTGTTGAAGGAGCGAGTTCTTGAAATTGAATATAAAAGTAAACAAGATGTATTAATTTATATACATATATCCGGGATATTTCAATTTTATTGTGACATCCGTTAATGACAGATTCTTAACCCTGGAAGACAAATTCTTTTGGTACACCAAACTTAAATTTAAATTGTGCTCCTAAAGTAGCCGTGTAACTTTTTGAAGCCGGACCCATACCATTATTAAGTTCAATTTTCTGGCATTTTATGGTGTAATTAGAAAAGTGACGGATTTTTGAATGCGTAGTTGTTCAGAAAATACTAAATAAAAATAACTATTCAACTAAAGGAGGAGGGAAATCAGCCAATTAGATGTGTGTGATAATGCAAAACCAATGTAATAGAGTAATTACCACAAGAAAAAAAATCATGATAAACACCATAAAAGAAAAAGTCATGAAAAAAACGTTTATTTGTAGGTTTATATAAAGAAGGATTAAATAAAATAAATATTCTTGAGGTCCAGCCATATACGACAGATTCTGCCAAATCAGGAGGGATGAAGAAAGCTCAAAAGGCAGTAGAAACTTTAAAATCTCGGATAGATGTTGAAGAAATGTTATGTAAAAAACTTAATTCATTATCATCACCTGATGTACGCATTACATTAATAAAAAGGTAATAATAAGCATAATAACGAATATTAGTAATATTTTTTTACATTTGTTTTGGAAACTCAGAAACATTTTCAAAGTCTACACGAAATAATGAAATAAGGAAGAAGACATCTCAAAAAGCTACAGAAAAATTAATAAAACTCAAATGCAAAAATAAACAGACCATATCTTCTGTCACGAAAATTATCAGATACATCATTCACATCCAGTTCAAAACGTTATAAGATGACAATTGAGAGTACAATTACTCAAAAGCAAAAAACAATTCAAGAAAAAGATATTTTCTTCTAGTTTCACAATTTTCCAATTTTATGTAACAGAAAACCATAAATTTATATTTATTGTTCAAAGAATGTTTATTGATCAAAGAATGAAGACCAAATATTATTTCCGTTCTGTTCTCAATAAAGTTACTCTTAAATCAATACAAAAAGGTTTGACATATTTATATTTTTCTATTTTCTAACTTTGTATCATTTCAATTTAGCTTTTGAAGTTAACAATCTTCTTGACGAAATGAATACAGAAATACTATCTATGATACAACTTTTTAAAAGGTGTCACTAACGGTGATTAATATTCTTTTATAAGAAATAATTTTTATTTATTTTATTGTTGAATTTTATTAATATTTCAATCATTCTCTTAGCTTTAACATTTTCTTATGTTTCTATAGAAAAGTTGACAGTTGAAATAGATTTTATAAAAAATGTTATCCAAGCATTGAATAATACTGTTGTGCGTTTGACACTTATCAAAAATAATCAAATTTTAATTGCAGTCTTTGTTGAGAAATATAATTTTTCCAAAATTTAATCTACTAAAGAATTTGAAAAATTTAATTTACAAACAGATGATAAATTTGCGAAGAATTTCGTAAGTATATTTACATACTCTTTGACATACTCGTAGCAAATTCTCTTTAAAAATTACATACTTATTTTGCAGAAAGATGCATTGGAACATTTGACACTATCGGTATTATGAAAAAATTCTTACATTGTAATTTTGCTATGAAATATATAACAATAAAACCGTCAAACAATAAGTTTGTGCTGAAAAACTCTTATTTTTATAATTTTTTATTCGGTAATAGAATTTCTTTAACATTTAAATAATCTAAAATATAATTCATAAATTATATAATTAAAACTATTCAAATTATATTAAATAAAATTGAAATTAGAATTGAAATTAAAGTGGAATTTTCAATATTTTTCTGATAATAAACAGCATATTATATACATAATTCTTCTCATTACAAAACGAAGAAAATGCATTACTTAATTATTAACCCTTACAGGACCAGCATGTTTTTGATCGACTTTTTTGTTTTTAGTACTAGAACTTTTTTATCAAGAACTTTTCATCATCGTCATTGGGTTGAATGGTGAAAATGCTGACTCCACCCCCTCGCGCCACTATAGTGCCTTTCAGCCCGAAACGGAAAATTCATATCTGTTTCATTATTTTTTTTTACTTTCGCTGGTTAAATAATAATAAATATCGTAAAAATAATTGTTTAAGCAAAAAGTTAAGGTAATATTTCATAAATAACTCGTGTGAAAACATTTTTATCATAATTTATGTGGTTGAAATAAAAATTATTTATTTTATATCAATTTATTTTACAAACAACAAGGTGAGTATTTGAAATACATAATAATTGTAGTACATGTGACATAAAAAACATTCATTATAACATTATTAAGTTAATTGAGACCAGAAAATTGTATAAAATTGACTTAAACAGTTCAAAGCCACTAAAGTAGCTTCCGGTCCTGTAAGGGTTAATTTACTGTTGGTAGAAAGAGACGCTTTAGATGTTTGAGGTATCGTATTACCTCACTTTTGCCTTTGAAGGTAAGCAAATTCATATTTATCTTCTAGGGTCAAGATTATTACAAAACAAAAATCCTAATATTAAAATGTCGAGGTACAATAGATTTTTACAGTTATAATAATTTTTTGCTTACAAAATTTTAAGGTTTCAGATATTCTGTAGTCAATGAAATGATTCATTCAGTATCTAAAAATGAACTTAAAGAAAGGTTAAAGTTGACACAAATCATATCGCTTGAAATGTGCGCACTTAAATGACACATTGCACAATAGTAAAGGTGTTCTCGGATATGATTCTTATTTTTCATATTGATTTAACATACTTACACCTTTACTGTGTCATATGCCAATCTAGGTGCACGTTTGATTTGTTAACTTTAAACCTTTCTTATTTCAAAAATATTTTCAACATTTTAATATTAGAAATGTCGTTTCAAAATAATCGAATTTGCATTAATCAATCAAATTAAGTATTTTTTAATAAAATCTTTTATCAATTTCAACAATAAACAATGGTGGGTATAAAATATTACAGTAAATCTGAAATATTTTATACCTACCATTGTTTATTGTTGAAATTGATAAAAGATTTTATTAAAAAATATTTAATTTGATTGATTGATTAATTAGTAAACTTGATTAATTAATACAATTAAACGTTAAATAATTTATTAAAATTACTTAAAATATGTATATTGCACTTAAACAAGAAATAAACGAGTTACATAATTATATCATATCAATAAATTTATATATACTTTTAAATTAAGAAATGTAAGTATTAAACAAAAATTATGTTTTTCATTTTATTAACTTTTTATCTAAACTTATCTGTATTAATTATAATGTCGTTACAAGGCCTTACTCTGCATCGTAACTATAATTGGAAAAGACAATATTCAAACTTTAAACAAAATAGATATTTGTGCAACTAGTACGGTGAGTCGACTAATTGCCTGTAAGTGTGTAATATGGACGCACAAGCTGAAGGCGAGAGATTTTCGCACAAGAGATCTCGAAACTTTAAAATTGAGTGTACCGATTTTAATCAAACTAGTCGCAATCGAAAGCTCGCATTATATAATACAATTGCTATTAGATTTTTTATTAGTTTTTAAAAAATTTGAGCATCTGAAATATTTTTCTGAAATTACTGCAATATTAATGTTATTGCTAAAATAATATCGTAAAAAAATTTTAAAAATGAATTGAAATATTTAATGTTGCAGCGTTACAGCAATATTTTTGCAAACTTTTGAATTCAATTATAGTTTTTGAAGCGAGAAGTTCGATATAGTTTAAAATTAAATTCATGATAAAAACGCATACAAAATTGAATTTAAATCGGGAAAATGCAATCATTCGCTAGATAGGTCGCTACATTATATATACGTGTGTGTGTGTGTGTGTGTGTGTGTGTGTGTGTGTGTGTGTGTGTGTGTGTGTGTGTGTGTGTGTGTGTGTGCATATGTATATCGATGATAGTACAAAGTGAGGTGTATCATGTTTTGATATCGGAAATATAGAACCGTATAAAAATACTATATTTAATAATGAAAATATTAGATGTAATAGACATGTAAGAAATTGGCTGTGAACGTAGGTTAAGTTTCACATTTCCGTTTCCCCCACACGAAGCGCCCCGAGATTTTACTTCAATGCGCCACCGTCTTGCCAGGTCTCCTATTGGACACCAGCCAGACGACACGGGCTTAGGCCTCCTATTGGTAAATGTAGGCGCTCTTGGCGCACTCATACGGGCATCTGGGGAGCGAAGAAAACTGCTTCCCGCCATATAGTTAGTTAGTAACAAGACTCAAAACTGTAAAGAAGTCTCCAGTGAATAAACGACTCCTCGAACGGAACAACGTGTGCCCATTATTGCCTTCCGGCTTTCTTTCCCTCCTAACTTTCCCCCTTATTACAAATTCACATAAAGTCCCTTACAGATCTCAGAAGTGGGATACTCCTTACACACGGTTGTTCTGTTCGAGACGTTTCTACCGCGTAATAGTGCGCAGTTTTTCGTCTTCTCTTTTCGCGTCCGGGTTCTCCGGCGAAAAAATCATTCCTTCTTTCGCGACCGGGCTCTCCGGCGAGAGGTTACCCCTTTCGTGTCCTTTATACGCGAAAGCATAAATATTATTTTCGGTTGTTACACGGTTTGCGTGATAACGGTCACTCGCCATTGTGAAAACAAGTTAGTGCGCGTTTGTGCACGTTACTGGGACCAGCTATATATTGCGAACCGGCGGGAAATCCGTTCATGTCGTATACCTTACTAGTGTTATATTGAGAGTAGTACGAATCTCTCTGTTGAACGCAGAACTGTGCGGACATTCACGTGTTTGTACGACCACGCACGTTTTGAAATCAACACAATTTGAAGGAGATGGATGCAGAAATTCTGAACGATCTCACCTTACATCAACTTAAGGAAAAACTCAAGGAATATGGATTGCCTGACGCATTTAATAAGCCCGCTTGCATTGATGCTCTTCGAGCTTATTATAAGCGGCAAGAAGCCGCTGAAACCCTCTCGTCATTGGAGGGGGAAACACGAAGAAACCCCCCCAGCAACGTGGACTCTGCAATAAAGCAGACAGCAGAAGAAAGGGATTATTTTTCTTCCCGTCAGAAATCACGGTACGAGAGAGACCTCGAGAGGCAAGTACAAGCCCTTTCACACAAACTTGACCTACTTACCGCTCAAATCACAACGCAATTAAATACGCCTGTTCAAAATCAAAATATAGTTTACACGCAGGCACCGAGTCTAACGAGGAACCAACTGCAAACACAGAGTGTATCACATCCTTGGTTACCGGACGTTAGATCAAATGTGGTGAACCCCTCTAACTCACCACAGAAGACTGGTAATGAGGAGGTTGAACCAGCATATCCACCAGTGAGTCAATACGGGGCTACATCCCACCGTCCAGTCCGAATTATCCATATGGTTTGCAACTACCCATGTTGGCTGCAATACCACCAGCGCAAGCAGTTACCTTACTGTCGTCACAGATACCATCATTCTCAGGCGCTGAAGATGAAGATGTGGAAACATGGATACGTAAGATTGAGCGTATTGCAACGGTGCATCAGGTTGATGACAGCATCAAATTACTGTCAGCAACTCGCAACCTACATAAACTGGCACGAGATTGGTTTGATCTCGACGAAGGCCCAAGCGCTGAATCTTGGAACGCCTTCAAGAACGCTATCCTTCGAAGATTCAAGCGACACATATCTTTCACTGCCGTCATGCAGAAAATAGAAGGCAGGAAATGGAACTTCCCAAAAGAAAGCTTCGCTGATTATACTATGCAGAAATTGAAGCTAATACAACCACTACATTTAAACGAGAAGGACATCATTAATCTCCTCGTGGGAGGTATAACTAACTTTTCAATCCGAGGAGTAGCGGCATCAATCAACGCATCCACGGTAGATGAATTCCTGGACCGCATGCAGCAATTGGTTAAAGCCTATGGTACCACACCGACTAAAAGGTCATCCCCAACGTTGCAAAGAAAAGAAAAACCAAGGGAATGCGCAGAAGCAGTGTCGAGTACACCATCTAAGATGTCGCACCCGAAGACGACAGACATGACATGCGCATACTGTAAAGCCAAAGGACATCTGAAAGCCGACTGCTGGAAGCTAAAGAAGAAAGAGGCTTCAACCAGTCTCAATGCTCCAACAGCCGTTGCTGCCACGGAGAAGGAAACAACCCCCAAGAAAGCCGCTGAGGACATCACTAACGTCGTTGCGTGCGTTACTAGCGGAACGCCACACACCTTAAAGTTAAGCGACTCGATTATTAAAGTTATTTCGGTAGATAATAAAGTATGTCAATGGGATGCTCTTGTGGACACCGGGAGTCCCGTTTCGTTCATTAAAGAATCAGTTTTCTGTACTATTTTTGAATATTTCAATCTTTCTGATCATAAGGATACAACAAGTTTTTACACACTTAACGATAATGCAATCGACGTGATCGGTTATAAGGAAGTCGTTATTAAAGTATCAATATTGCCAGATATCCCTACTAAAGTTCGTTTTCACATAATTAAAAGTTCCAAATGGTCCACTCCAATAGTCCTTGGTCGTGATTACTTGACTAAAAACAATTTGAGATTAGATTATTATCCTTCTAAAAGTAGTAAAGAGAATAAATTGTCATTACTTCGTGAAGTTGCATCCGCCGATATATACATGGATGTCATACAAAATGGATCACTTCTCTCCTTAGAAGATGTCAAAACTGACTTTGGTCCTGAAACAGATAAACAAGTATTAGAGTTAATAGAAGAAGTTAACAATACTTACCTTGAAGGAAAAAATGAAGTTAAAGAGTTGCCACCGGTCACTGTAACTTTGAAGGACACGTCCACTTATGCGTATTCGCCGCGAAAATTCGCATTACAAGAGCAAATTAAAATCCGAGAGGCTACGGATGATTTATTGACACGGGGTATAATTAAAGAGAGCGTGTCACCCTACTGTGCACGTATAGTACCTGTAAGAAAACGCTCAGGTAAAATAAGACTTTGCGTAGATTTACGTCCGCTGAATTCGAGAGTGGAAAAGCAGAAGTACCCGTTTCCACAAATTGAAAGCTGCTTAACAAGATTGGCTAATATGAATATATTTACATTATTAGATTTAAAGGAAAGCTTTCATTCCATAGATATTCATCCGGAACACACTAAGTACTTTTCCTTCGCCACTCCCGACGGACAATATGAATTTAAGAAATTGCCGTTTGGTTACTCGGAGTCACCCGCTGAGTTTCAAAAAAGACTTCTTTTGGTGCTACAACCTTTGATTAGAGAGAACAAAATTTTGGTCTATATCGATGACATTTTAATACCGTCTGAGACAATAGAACAGAATTTGAAAATTCTTCACAAATGTTTGAGATTACTCAAAATCTATTCTTTCGAGGTTAATTTCTCAAAGTGTCTATTTCTTAAAAAAGAAATTGAATACCTTGGGTATGTTATTTCTAACCAGGGTATCACACTAAGTGATAGACATGTCGTTGCAATTAAAGGTTTTCCGGAACCAAAAAATGTAAACGAGACTCAACGTTTCTTAGGTCTAGTTAATTACTTCAGGAAATTTATTCCTAATTTTGCAACTGTTTCCAAACCTTTGTATTCTTTGCTTAAAAAAGATTCTATTTTTGATTTTAACGATCATCGACGAGAATCTTATAGAAAACTAAAAGAAGCTCTTATCTCCTACCCAATATTACAACTCTATGACCCGAATAGACAAACGGAATTGCATACAGACGCTAGTGCGATAGCGATTGCCGCGATACTAATGCAGCGCCAAGACAACGGTCAGTTGACACCAGTCGCGTATTATAGTCAAGCCAATAATTATGCGGAGGCAAGATATCACTCGTACGAATTAGAAATGCTTGCGATAGTCAAGGCCGTCGAAAGGTTTCATATTTATCTGTATGGAATTCCCTTCACTATAGTTACTGACTGCCACGCAGTCGTATTAGCGGTCGAAAAAGCACATTTAAACCCTAGAACGTCACGTTGGATCGTACGACTACAGACTTACAACTTTAAAATTGTACATAGACCTGGCAAGAAAATGGAACATGTCGACGCTTTAAGTAGAATTGTTGCAACAGTAGAATCAATACCCCTAGAAAGGGAGCTTTACTATCGTCAAATCGCCGATCCGTTAATTCAAGATCTAGCTAACTCAATGGAACACACAGAAAATGATAAATATGAGCTCATTGAGGGTCTTGTCTATCGAAAGTTTCCAGATAAATCACGATTTTACGTACCTGATTCTATGATTTCGAATATCATACGAACGTACCATGATAATAACTCACATTGCGGTTTAGAAAAAACTGTACAGGGAATTTGTGATACGTATTGGTTCCCTTACATGCGTAAGAAAGTACAACTCTATATTGAGAATTGTATCACATGCCTAGTATCTAATTCAACCACAAACACCAAAGAAGGTGAAATACAATCAGAAAAAACGCCTTGCATGCCTATGCAAATTATGCATGCTGATCACTTTGGTCCTCTGACGATGACCCCACAAGGGTATAAACATGTTTTAGTCCTGGTAGACTCTTTCACCAGATTCACTTGGTTACAACCAACTCGTACGACGAGTACCAAAGAAACTACTGCGAAACTAACTTCTATTTTTGATATTTTCGGAAATCCTAAATCTCTGATTACTGACAGAGGCACGGCTTTCACCTCCTTTGAGTTCACTGAATACACACAGCAAAGAAATATTAAGCACAGATTAGTAGCAGTAGCCGCTCCTTGGGCTAACGGAGCCGTAGAGCGCATAAATAGATTTCTTAAATCGTCGTTACGAAAAGTAGTGGAAGATCAATTAAATTGGGCCGATAAACTTGGTGAAATCCAAACAACTATTAACAATTCATATCATTCATCAATTAAATGCTCACCTTCCAAACTCTTACTTGGAATAGATAAAATGAACCAAATTGATACTCCACTAATTCAATTCTTAAATAACCAGGCAAAAACCGATCTCAATTATATAGAGATAGATCAACAACGGTCGATAAACCGGGAAATAGCTAAACAGGCCTCAGACAATCTAAAAACTTATAATAAAACTTATTATGATAAGCGTCATAAAAAACCGTCTAGTTATAAACATGGCGATTATGTCTTAATACGTGATACTATTTCTAAGCCTGGAGAAGACAAAAAGTTGAAACCATTATACAAAGGCCCTTACATGATAACGAAAGTATTGGACAAAAATAGGTATGTCGTTCAAGATATTCCTGGGTTCACAATCACACAGAAGCCCTACAATTCTATACTGTCGCCAGACAGAATAAAGCTGTGGGTTAAACCTTTACTCATTAAGTAAGATCTTCATATTTTTGTCTCCTCTTTGAACACACACAATCCCTAGTATTATATGACATTATAACCAAAGATATTTTTAACGAATATGTATTCATTCCTACATTTATTTTACAGTTATATCTACATTTTATTAAGACTTTAGTATTAAGATCTAGTTATAAGATAGTTTTAAGAGGTTCCTTAATGGTCTCAGGTTATTTTATTATACATGTAAACAACGTTCCGAGTCGAACGATATGCCAGGCTGGCCGAGCTGTAAGAAATTGGCTGTGAACGTAGGTTAAGTTTCACATTTCCGTTTCCCCCACACGAAGCGCCCCGAGATTTTACTTCAATGCGCCACCGTCTTGCCAGGTCTCCTATTGGACACCAGCCAGACGACACGGGCTTAGGCCTCCTATTGGTAAATGTAGGCGCTCTTGGCGCACTCATACGGGCATCTGGGGAGCGAAGAAAACTGCTTCCCGCCATATAGTTAGTTAGTAACAAGACTCAAAACTGTAAAGAAGTCTCCAGTGAATAAACGACTCCTCGAACGGAACAACGTGTGCCCATTATTGCCTTCCGGCTTTCTTTCCCTCCTAACTTTCCCCCTTATTACAAATTCACATAAAGTCCCTTACAGACATAAGTTTTTGTATTCGTACATATTTATGTAATAGTAATTTTATTTTCAAATATGTAGATAAAATCTGCAAATTTTTCTGTAATTTATTTAAATATAACATAAACAACATAATAACATATAAATATCTACATTACGCATTTTTTTTTAACACGTTTGTTTATGTGATATATTTCTTACAGTGGAATCGTGTCCACTTTATTCGAGTCTATCATCAGCCCGAGTTAATTTTCGCTCTCTAAGGTAGGAGAGTGCCCCACTTCGAGGTTGGCAACACTCGTCAACATTCTTTTCTTGTAGTTAACATTCTGAAGATGGCTCAAAGGAAAAACCGAAACACAATATAGATATCGGTTTGAAAATTTGAAGAATTTGTTTTTAGTTTGATGCATCATCTACCGCGCTTGACTCGTATTCGCCGCCTTTATCATTATTATATTATACTTGACATTCAATACGTACATAACATATATGTAATATATACATATATATATATATATATATATATATATATATATATATTACAAACATTTAATATTATAAATAATATTATAAATATGTTCATTTATTTAAATTTTATAATTTTATACAAGTTACACTCCAATTCTGAAAATTTTCTAAGGTATTATTATCATTAATTGATAAGTCACTGAGAATCTTACCGATGATAAATAAAATATTGGCAGAAAGAGATTACCAACAGAGATTTAAAGTCCTTAAATAGTGTCAATAGTGTACGTATATCGTCGCTTCTGTCGTAACGTTACGGTTGAAATTGAGCATAACAATAACAGCGACGTTATTATTAATATGAATTCTGCGAGCAAGGTTAATATAAAAGCCAGCAATTTTTGGTCAATTTTATCATATCTTTTTTAATTGTTCGTGAGTTTTATGTAATATTAATAAATAGAAGAAAAATTGAAGCAAACATCGAATATAAGTACTGTGTTTTTAGGTTAAATTGACTAGTGAGATAAATTTTAGTTGAAGATAACTAATGTTAATGAATATGTATAACTGCTAGAATTTAAATTGGGTTTTTGTTTAGGTGGGTGAGATCTTCGCCGCAGCCGGAGTGGCCTTCAACAAGCTAGGTGAGCTGACAATGCAACTGCATCCTACATCAGATTCACTAGCAGGGTAAGCAAACATACACATATCATCTCTATAAGTTATATTGTTCAGAAATAAAAGTGTAGATTATTGGCCTAGAATATTTTTAAATTGTCAAACATAGTGTTAAATTAATGGATGCATCTTAGGAGCTGAATTACTTAACTGAGTGGCTAAGTAGTAATTGAAAAAAATGATTTGTTAGATTCAAAGGTAAGAACCAGTCATCTTTAATTGTCACTTAGCCATTCAGTGAGCAATTGCGCTGCTGGATGCACCCAATGTCTGAAAAAGATAAGCAATTCTGACAAAGCTACACAAAAAATTAAGTTTTGTTACGATTATCATGAATAGAGTTGCTGTTAATACATAAAACTTTTTTATGCACAGAAGACTTTTGCCACCTTTCTTAATATTTTTATTTATTATTCTTTTATGAAAAAATATGGCATTTTTAATGTAATTTTTAAAAGTATCTTTAAATAGTATAATTTTTCCTGATGTTTGACAATCCAGTTGAAGAAAGATTTTGGTACTGAAGGATTTTAGTACCATTGAGAAATAAATCATTATCTAATCCAACAAAAGGTTTTAGATTGTGACATGATATACAATACTTAGCTTTAAGAAAAGTCCGTATCTAACAGAAGCGAGTAGATACAATTAGTATTAGGAATGGAGAATTGATTTTTTAAAAATATAATTTGACACTCTTCTTGTTAATATACCTTTGTGCAGTGCACAAATGGCTTATGGCAGCTCTGATCATGGTTGTATAGGGTTGTATATGATTCTCTGGTAATATATTGCATTATATTTAATGCTGACAAGAAATATAAGCTAAAACATCAAATTTACAAAGAATTAAATAATATATCTCGTGACGTTTCATGACACTCAATTCTTAATGTATAAATTTGCTTAGAATATTTTTAAGTTATTGTAATATAGTTGATACAAACAATTTTTCTTTTGTTCCTGCAAGTTTGCAATATATAGCAGCTGGAGCATCATCTCTTATGCAATTATAGCAACCCCCATACTTTTCATAATTTCCTATATTACCCCTCGATGTGTAGTAAATGGGCTGACGAGGATATTGAGATGCTCCGTCAGTCGGTCAGAGTCTTCAGCGAAGAATTGAGCAGAATTAGCGAGCACATCAAGAGTCGGACGGTGTAAGTTTTCACAGACTGCCATCGAGGCAGTCAGTCCGAATCTCACACCGAACGTGTCATTTTCTTTTCCAGTTCTCAAATACGCACCACCCTGAAGAAGAAGGCATTTGAGGAGGCAGGCATGACGGTTAGGCAGCAACAGATTCTACCTCAGCAGGCGCAGCAATCATCATTGGTTCAGCAACAACAGGTCACGAAGCAGCAATCGACATCGGGAAACCAAAGTCTGATTGGCAAATCAGCAGAAGTCACGTTGAACATGTTGAATGCACCTGAAACAGAGGTGGACGTTGAGGGACTTCCCGAGGAGTGTCAAGTAAAGCTTGAATTTGAAGAAGGTGCTACTGAAGAAGTCACCGGTTAAACTGTTTCATTCGTTCATAAGTGACATAAATGACAAGCTGGTGATACCATCTTCATTTTTTCATCAATTGTTCATCGAACATTTGAATTTTATCTAGTTTTAAGTATCAGTCTCACATAAATTCATAAGTTACCTTTTTGTAATAAACGTATGAAAATACCTAGTTTGATGTTGTTCAACATTCTCCTTTTCCCTTTATTTTCAAATATAAATTTTATTACTAATTCTTTCTTAATTCTTTATATAATTTGTCAATTTTTCTATATAAATTTCAAGATTTTACAAAATTTCTGTATAATTACATAACGTTTTAAATAATTTCTCACATTTTTAATATGAATAAGAACACTTTTTAAAAGTTGTAGGAAAATTTTCTAGGATTTTTTTATACAAGATAACAATCATTAAAGATTTACAAGCATAATTTTTTTGAAAGAAACTTATATGATTTTTTTTAATGCACCATTAAGGTACTAGTTCATCTGATTCATTTATCAAAAGATCAATAGTTTAAGGGGTGTTTTATATTTTATGTCATAATATTCTAGAATAAGGTATAAAATGAAAAATCTTGTATAAATTATTCATTTTTTTAATATTTTAATATTTTTATATTTAGAATAATTTAAAAAATCATATTTTGTAAAAAAAATTTTTTTTCATAAAAAACAAGGATAAGTTGTATTCACATCTCTTATAAAAAATGTGTTAATTAATATTCCGTTAAAAAGGTAATTTTCTTAAAAAAAAAACCATAATTTTATAGAAATATAATAAAAATGTAATGAGATGTTAAAGAAAGATTATTAATATGATTAATAAAAAAAATAAGAAAATTTTTTATTAAATCATTTAATTATATTGAATTTTTAATTAAATTGCGACGAAAAATCATAAATACTTAATTATTTCTGTACAATTGATAAATTAACAATATTTTATTGAAATTATAATGAAATTTTGCTAAAATCACTGATCAAAGTGTTCTAAAGTAAATATAAAATTCATTAAAATTTTATGAAAATGTCTACTCGAATCGAGACGTGTTAAGACGGTAAGATTAGTTGCATTACAAAGAAATGATTTTTTTTTTCAAAATAAAAAAATGTCTAGCTTCTTTTGCAAAGAGAGAGAGAGAAGAAAAATAAAGTAATTCAGCTACAAACAAATAACAAAGCTTATTGTTAGTCAGTTTGCTTTGATTCAGTTGGTGCTGTACGTTTGTAGGGATTTTGCCGCGTGAGAGAATCTATAATGGCCTGTTCTTTTTAGCTGCACTGATGCACTGGTGCAATAAGTTAAAGTGAGACCAATATATTTTTTCTCATTCTAACTTGTTGCACCAGTGCAGCAGTGCAGCAAAAAAGAACAGACCATTAGATTCCAGGCCTCCAACCAACCAACTGCTCCAAGCTCGCGTCATGTCATGTGCCGATTGTGTGTGTGTTTCTTCGAATGACGCATATAGCGATCTGTGATAGCGACACGCCGACTGACAGATTAGCTGAGTAACAATGACGGCACTCGGCCGCAGCCGCGCGACGCTGCAGTCGGAGTAGTCGGTCGGCGCCGTTCCACCGATCGCCGATCCCTTTTGTTCGCCTGACCGCGTGCGTGATGACGTAAAGGTGGAGAGAAAGCACACGCCACGCGTTACACGGCACCAATTGATCTGGATTTTTATTACCCCTGTGAAAGGACTGGAGAAGTATAATTTGGAGTTGCTGTTTGGAACAACAAAGCACACGACATCGGTTTTGAACAATAAAATCGACGAGAATATTGCGATAAAAACAATAACGACGACGACGTCATGGAGGGAGGCGTGGTGGAAAACTCGGGCGGCGATAATCTAGACAGATCCGAGGACGAGGTGGCCCTCCAAGGATGTTGCAGCCCGAAAAAGGGGCCTTTCAGATTTCTGGGCCTGGCGCTTATGTGTCTGCTTGGATTCGGTACGCCAGAGCTAAATGTAACATTCGCGAGCGCGAGACACCAGATGCGTTTGTTGTTTGTTATTTATCTGTCAACCTGCGTCATGCCGGAAACGGTGTCACTGTCAAAAGAATGAGTCGCTGTCGCGTCGCGACCAAATGCGAAATGCATATTCGATGCGTCTTTGTGTCTCTCGCGAGACGCACGAGGCTTCGTCATTTCCATGATTTCTATTCATATCATAAAAATGTATTTTGTTCCAAACGAAGTCACCTGCGATTCTCCAATTCTGTTTATTTTAGTTAAATCTGTGTCATCTCAATTATGTTTACATGGATTGTTTACATATTGATTACATTATTTTTATACATGAATCTTTTTCATGTGGACAATGCAGCAAGTGTAACACAATGCAGGAAAGAGTAATTAAGTTAATATACTTGTTTGATTAATATATTTGACTTTAGTATTTATAAAATAAAATTACACAACATTAAAAATAAAAAAAACAATATATAACTTTAAAAAAATTATTATACTTGGAAAAATTTGAATCATCTTTGATGATTCATAATAGGGTTTTATACATTTATGTATATAAATATAAAGTATAAATAATCTATATTACATATATACAATATGAACTATGCAAACTATGTTTTACACATCGTCTATGTAAACAATAATTTATAGATCATAGAAAATTGGAGATTTTATCAGAATTTTAATAAAAATTTTATAGTATTTTATTAATATTAAAGTCGGATATATTAACAATTTTATAACTTAATTATGTTTTTGTATGTTATTTTCTAATTTATAATACTTTATATTGCTTGTATAAATGAAAGGTTTGTATAAACATATATAATTTATGTAACGTAAACAGTATGTAAATAATCTATGTAGATATAATTTTGAAATGTATGACATAATCCTGAGTCATAAATTATTGTGTATATCTAAAATTAGTTTATATTGTAATATTGAGTTCTTTATATTTTACTTCTTAATCACATAAACATTCAATCCTGATTTTAATACTACTTATTTAACATTTTTTAATACTAAGTGCAATAATATAAATATCCATATTTGTAATATTAAAGGCAGTTGTTTGTCTACATTTGTGAGAAATGTTTTGGTGTAACTGAACAGTCAAAAATTTAATATAGGGAGAAACAAATATAAATAAGAAATTAGTTGAGCTGTAAATTGTTTAAGCGCATTATATCTTGTGTCTCTTCGTATAATTAATCATAGGAGAAAAGTTTGACATTGCTTAGATAAGACGTATCATGAACGTTCTCTTTGTGCGGTTTATCACGCCGCTTTTCTTTTTTAATATTGGCCATCTGTTTTATAAGCAATGTTAGAACCTATGACACAATCAAACTGTGCATACATGATAGGGTATCTTCGTTTATCAAATTATGAAGCTTTTAGCAAATAACATTCTGATTTCTCTGACTCAGAGAAAGAGCACTGAGACTGTTTTAAAAAATTTGTTTTATTTCAGTACTGTGGCTCTATCAGGAATTTCAAATTTGTAATGCCCTTGTGTATGTGTCCTTTGTTTCAGGCTCGTACTTTTGCTTTGATAATCCTGGAGCATTGCAGGATAATTTTAAAACTGACTTGCATATGTCAACTAGTACGTTTGTCTTGCTTTATTCCATATATTCCTGGCCAAATGTCATTCTATGCTTCATTGGTGGATTCCTGTTGGACAGCGTTTTTGGAATTCGGTTAGGTACAGTGATATACATGGGCCTTACATTAATTGGTCAGATCATTTTTGCGAGCGGCGCTATGATTGATGCTTTTTGGCTAATGATGCTTGGTCGATTTGTCTTTGGGTATGTTTTCAATATTGTTCCATTGTAAAACATAGAATTTTATCACTATCACATAGGCCTTTTTATAAGTTCTTCAAATTAATGATTGTTTTTTATTCTGCAGAATCGGCGCAGAGTCATTGGCAGTTGCCCAAAACAGTTATGCAGTCCTTTGGTTCAAAGGTAAAGAACTAAACATGGTGTTCGGACTGCAGTTGAGTTTCGCTCGAGTAGGATCGACTGTAAACTTCTTAGTAATGGAACCAGTATATAATTACGTATCTCAATATTACAAAGGCCCAACATGTATCGGCGTAGTTCTTTTTCTCGCGGCTGTCACCTGTGTGCTTTCGATGACATGCGCCTGTGCATTGGCTTTCATGGATAAACGGGCCGAGAGATTGCTCCGACGAGGAGAAGGACAAGAACCACAGGTCATTAGCCTAAAGGACGTCAAGGATTTTAAGCCAATCTTTTGGTTGATCGCAATCATTTGCATTGCTTATTATGTCGCGATATTCCCTTTTATCGCTTTGGGGAAGTGAGTATCATAACATAATTATCTATTACATAGTACAATCTTTAAATTGTATTAACTAAAGTTTATAATATAAAAATATCGCATTACAAATATTTAGGAACTATTCTCTTATCTAATTTTTCATGTATAACTTTATTTTACCCATTATAAGTTTAGAAGCATTTTTTTCATATCTCACAAAAAGTTAAGCAAAAAATCTTCAAGAAATTTTAAAAATTATGCAAACATAAAGTAAATGCATTATAGTAAATATTTTTTCTATGAATTCTTTAATTTTAAAATTAAAACATATTTTATAAGAACCAAGTTTTTATATAAAAAGTTTGATGTTGCGAGAAATCATTGCATTAGTTTTTTTTAAAACCATTTCAAAGTAAGCTTAGAAAGCTTATTTTAAAATAACTTTTTGTCTGATAATGTTTCATCAAATTATAGTTTTAAAAAATAGTATTTAAAAAATAGCATTTTTTAATTTTAATTTAGAAACAAAATGTTATGAAGGACATTTAAAACTTTTCTTAAAAATGCTTTTTTGTAAATTTTTAAATGTTTTTTCACTAATATTTAACTTTTTTTAAGATGTGAGAAAATCACAAGTGCTTTCAAATTTATAAACAAAAATAACATTAATGTTTCGTTAATTTTGTTTCAGAGTATTTTTCGAACGGAAGTACGAATATGATCCATCTGCTGCAAATACAGTGAATTCTCTCGTTTATTCAATATCAGCGATAGCTTCACCTCTCTTAGGTTACCTCGTAGACAGAACGGGTAAAAATGTGTTGTGGGTGTTTATTAGCATTTGCGTGACTATTGTTGCTCATGGATTACTCGCTTTTACTTATTTAAATCCTTACGTGTGTATGGTTATCATGGGATTGGCATATTCTATGCTCGCTAGTAGTTTATGGCCTTTGATTGCTCTCGTCACACCAGAGCATCAGCTTGGAACAGCTTATGGAATGTAAGTATTTATTCACTGATTATCTCTCTCTCTCTCTCTCTCTTTTTCTTAAAACAAAATAATACTAAATAATGCTAGAAATAAAATTAATATAATCCTTTCAGAGCACAGTCTGTACAAAACTTAGGTCTTGCTGTAGTCGCGATTGTGGCTGGCATTATCGTCGACAAAGGAGGATATTTGATGCTCGAGATGTTCTTCCTCGGTTGGCTTTGGAGTGAGTATTTTTGCGAACTTGGAAAATTTAAGTGAATGATACAATTTCCAGTAATGTAGAGACGAAGTTTTACAAATAACATATTTTACGCTGCAACAGTTTCGCTGATAACTGCTGGTGCAATCTGGGTGTCCGACACCGCAACGAGCGGTGGTTATCTTAATATGACACCAAAACAAAGAGAACGATACGAGGCAATTCAATGCACGCCTGAAAGTTTGGAACGAGAAAAATTGCTGTCATCGGAATGCACGTCGGATTTCTCAGCTGACAGTCTTATGCAACCGCAATCTGACATCAGTATACGAAATCGCTACCTGTCTCGCATTGGTGCAATGGTAAATCGATTCTATTAAAATGTATATATATTTCGTTATTTTTTTCTCTAACATTATACGACTAGTCCGATGAGTAAAAAGAGAACATAAATAAGGAAAAGAAATTCAGGATGAAAATTGTAATTCTAATAATGCGCGTTTTTTAATTTTAGGTACCGCCACATGCGATTACACCAATTCATCGACCATTACGATGATAATTTAGCTGCAATTCATGATATAAATAGGTGTGTAAAGATACTTTTAAATCTCGTCGAAATGTCGGTCATTGTGTCTTCCTATTACACACAGCTTGATCTGTGATAATTTCGTAACGCAGTTCTATTTGAGATCTTTTGTTTTAACAATTGTATATTTGTTTTAACAATTGTAATATTGTGGTTTTTTAATAGTCTCAATTGATACTGACATTACAATATTATATTATGTATATTAAACTTTTAATAATTTATGACGTTTATATCTTTTATCAATGATGGAGCGCGAATCATTGATCTCTACCTCTAATTTAAGAGATAAGCGTTGCGAAGTTAATTGTTCATAAGATACTTGACATGTAATATATAAATATATATTGATGTAATCTAATAAACGTTCGATCTCTTATTATTTTTTTGTACATTATTTCAATGAAACAAAGTTACGTTAAAAAATGTGTCTTTTTGTCTCATTTTACTTTGTTTTAATATACACATATTGTTTTCAAGTTTCTCTCTTTTTCTCTCTCCTCTTATGACCAGTTTCAACAACGTTGGGACATTACTGTTGCATGACGTATACATATGATGTGATAAAAGCTGGTGTGCACGCCGATGATGGCGTTAAAATTAGTATTATTAGTCATAAGGACTGATAATTCGCAAATTGTGGTTCTTTTAACTCTTATATCCTCTGTTTTTTATGATGAAAAATATTCGGAATATCAGACATATTTGGTCATTTACCAGTGATTTACCAGCGTTGATAAACGAATAATGAAATAATGTAAAAAATAAATATAAGATAACTGATTGAAAAGTCCATTCTTTGAAATTTTCCAGTTAATCGCAGGCATATTGAATACATTAATATGATTAATGACAAAGAAAGTGAAAGCTATGAATTCGTAATTGAATGACAGATTGATAGGTACATTTTTTGTTCAATTTTAAATAAAGTTTACATGATCTTAGGTCACACATAAAATTTTGTAAAAAATAATAATCACAAAAGTTTATAAACTCTGAAAATTTTTTCCAAAAATAAAAGATTTGAACTGTTATGAAATATATTTTCTGTTTAATTTGTTTTTCCAAATAGAATATATATATATATACGTATACATATAATGGAGATACACTTTTTATATTTTATAATATTTATAATATATTATAATGTAAAAAATATAAAATTTTAATATAAAATAAATTAGAAATATAATAAAATTATATGTATATATATATGTGTGTATGTTACGTATATATATACATACATAAATTATCACCAAGGTTGGGTAACTCAATTAAAAGTTAAATAAAAGTTAATTTTGAGAAATTTTATTTGTATTAAATTAAAAAGCTAAATTTATTTAAGTTAGATTACAGCATAATTACGATATTGATCATCAGATATATTTATTTTCATTTGTAAATTGAGTTATAATATTAATTTTATAAAATAAAAAAAAATTGTTTTCTTGCAGAAATGTGTTTTCATTTTATAATTTTTTTTTATTCAAAAAGAAATTTTTAACTTAGGAAAAAAGTTAATAAGTGGCTACATTCAGCAAACTCAACAGTTAAGCAACATTATTAGATTTTCCATTGAATAATGCCGTTGATTTGATTTTTTATTGCTACTTAACTGCTGAGGCGGCGTTCTGATATTCACTGCCAGGATATCGATCATATAATTTTTCTCCTAGGGCGGAAACGTGAAAAGTTTCAAGTTACTGTCCCTTTCTATTCAATACTAATACAAAGAGATAGTTATATGAAACTTTTCATTTTTCACGTTTCCGCCCCAAGGAAAAAGTTACACGATTGCAGTCCTGTACTGAAAATCTATAGTGTACGTCACATATACTGTAGATTTTTAGTACTGACGGTAAATATCGAAACGCAGCCTGAGTCTGCTGAATTTTACTATATTTTATTTGTGCTGCTGAATGCGCAATTACTACTCAATCCTGAATATCGGTTTTTCACGACACAAAAAAGTGGCTTTTTTTGTCTGTCCGGAAGTGTATAACGTCAAGTGTTCGGCTGCGTTCCATTTCGATATTTACTGCCAGTACTAAAAATTTATAGGTTACGTCTATACTGTAGATTTTCAATACTGACAGTAAATATCAGAACGCAGTCTTCGTCGCACTTATTACATTTCTATAACCGTCATAAGAAATTCTTCTTTTCCCTTTCGATTTCCGTCCCAGACGGGACCACAAAATACCAGGCTTTCAAATGATTCGATAGAATTCGATCGTGGGGGTTGATCTGGTCCTTTATTAGTATCATAAGAAATTAAACTATACAATTGGTTAATTCGATCGATAACAGCTGAATTGAGCAATATGATTGGTTCGAAATCTTATGGTTATGATTGCAGAAATGTAATTCCCTATTGCACAGTGGCTCCAAACGCGAGCGCGCCGCGCCGAGAGAGCAGTGCGATCTCTGTGCGATGCGAGCAGTGTGACTGGTGGCAGTGTGTACGGAACAGCTGCAGCGTGTAACACGTGTTGGATCGCGTGCTTCTGCGTGAACGGTTGTGAGTTGCAAGTGCAAGTGGCATAGACCGGTATCCGCGGTATACGTGTACGCGAATAGTTTCTGGCGTTCGGATAGTGGTCCACGGCGAGATGAGGGTCCACGACGACGAGGATTCCAAGTACAGCGCGATGGGGAAGTCATCCAAGTTGGCTATGAAGCGACCCAGCATCGTCACGTTTCACGAAAGTTCCGGCAAAGTGCGGAAGACGAACGAGGATAACAACGGGGCTGCAAGTGCGACGAAGAGCGGTAACAAGGCGAATGCTGGTTTATATCAGCGGAGAAAATCGCTGCCCGTCTATATGCTTCGTAAACGGTAAGTTTCTCGAAATAAGTAATAAGATATATTTTCTTTGCGCGTCATGCGCGACTAAAAGAGGAAGAGAGCATGATGGTCCGCACGACGCTCGTCGTCATGCACGCGCCACGCGGTCCATATACAAGATATTTCAAAATGGTGGCTCATTGCTGATTGCAAATTAGCCAACGAGTTAATTTCAATGTGACGTTTACTTGGTAAAATAGAGAATAAAAGTATAAATTTTTAGTTAAATGTTAATTAAATTAAATTAAATTTTATTTAAAAAATATAAATTTATCTATTATAAAGGCTAAAGGTATTTAGAAAAGATGTTAAAAATTGATTTAAGAATGTATTCTTAAATTGGAATTTTCTAGTATATTGTAATATGATAATATTGTTTAATAATCAAACTGCTTGAAGAGAACAGAAAAATTAATGCATCTCTTCTTGATAGAAACAAATGGTTGAAAACAACCTATTATTTTAATTAAGAAAAATTAGAGACGTATTTATATATTGAAATTTCAATAATTTGGCGGTATTTTTAATAGAGGAATTTGTTAGGTAATTGATAGTCCACCAATAGGAGGGACCTAAATTATTTTTATGTATTGTTTAAATTATTTTAGTAGAATAAATATTGAAATATTAAAGATAATAATAATTCAAATCAAAATGTACAATATTTAGGATTTTAATGGTTGTTGAAACAAAAGATATGAAAATTACTGAAATATTGTTAAATTTATTTCAGTATAAATCATACTTATATTAAGAAAAAATATCATGATTTCTAAAGATTATATTATTATCAAAAATCTTGAAAAAGAAAAATAATGCAAAACGTGATATGTTTAACATTTATTAACAAAAGTTAAAATATGTTAAAATATAAATTTTAATGATAATTATTATATTGGAGAGAATATTAAAATTGTGTATCAGTAATTTAACTTAAATCATATTTAATTTATTGTAAATAATTTATATTAAATCTTCTCTGAATTTCTGAAATTTTGAAAATTAACCTTTACTTTAACTTGAGTTAATTTAATTCTCCAACGAGGATTCATGTCCTTCCCATTTCTACGTTGCTAGTTTCGAAAAACTAATAGTTATGGTGTAATCCTACCCACTCCTAAAAAAAGGTCTTGTAGGAAACTTCAGGTAGAAATTTCTGAACCTTAGCTCGTTTAGGGCATTTTTTCACGGCATGACTGATTTCAATGAAAAAAAAAGTTATAAATATCAATGAAACATTAAAAAAATAAAATAAAATTTTTTTACAAAGGGATAAAATTTTTTTCTAATTTTCAAAAATTTTTGAAGTTATGTTCTTGATTCACACCAACCATATTTCACATAAATATTTTCTAGAATATCCTCTATAATATATATTTTTATTAAATTTTTTCAAGTGGTGCAACATAGTGAAAAAAAAAATTGCTTACGTTATTTCAAAGTGAGTCGTTTTTGCTTTCATGAATCGGGGTTGCTTTATTACCGTGAGTCCCCTCGCTTTTCACGAATCGGGGTGCTTTATTACCGTTAGTCCCTTCGTTTCTTACGAATCGGGGTGCTTTGTTACCATGAGTCCCCTCGTTTCTCATGATTCGGAGCGCTTTATTTCAAAGAGTTCGCTCGCCTCTCACAAATAGAAAATATTATTATTCTTCATCGCTGTTATCATTAACCACGGCAACGTATTGATTTTTTTAAAATATATTGCTGAGTATCTGTGCTGGCTGGATTCTGGATAAGTACCTAGCATGAGAAAGATAATAAGTGATGGCAACAACGTGTGCGCAACAACCGGTTGTTATTGGCACATTCGCACGTGTAAGGGCCTAAACACAATGCTAGGCAACAGGCAATAGGAATAGAAATAATGAAAGAGAGAAAGAGAGAAAGGATCTTCTCTCTTTTTCTCTTTCTTTATTTCTTGTTCCTATTGCCTGTTGCCTAGCATTGTGTTTAGGCCTTAAGATATTATACCAGAAATACCAATATTATTAGGCGTGCATCTGATGAAACATCTATAAGATGTTCGTGAAATGTTTGTGGATGCAACTTTGAATTTCAATACATTAGGTTTCTCTTTTACATACTCAAGAGTTAATTTTCCATCCTTAACCATTATTTCTCTAAATAAGACAGCCTGAGAAAGCTGCTATGACCCTGTAAAAAAATTGTTAGATCTTTTTCCGTCATTTCTGGAAAATCCAGAATATCATCTGCTGTTACCACTTGAAAAGGACTTCTTTGATACGTGCTATCGGCTCACGAGCATCTCATCACAAGCCGGTAACAGATTAATATAATCGAATCGTGTGAGTGTAAAGAACTTCTCTCAACTCTTGTAAACTCTCTCAAAGCATAACGAATTCTTTACACGTGTGTAGATGTTAAGTTTCTATCTGTGATAAATATACGACAGCTCAGATGTACTCTGAGTAACACCTGATGATTGCTGCATCTTAATTCAACATCCGTTTTCACGACGTCCTTACTCACCCTGTTTCCACCCTCAAGGCTAATTAAGGGGATGCTGGAGTTGTCTTTTTTACCAACAAAAAGATAGTAATTTTTGTTTAACAATATCTTTTTATTTCTTTTATAGATTTGGAAATCCTTCTCCAGAATAAAAGAATATGCATTGCTACCAGTCTGTGGAGTGGAGTTTCCTCCAAAAACGAGAAAAAATTGTTAATTTGCTGTCACGTCATAACAATGTTTGCTTAATATAAAAGATCTACAGTTTGTACCTACGAAATTCGTATTCACAGACTAGTAGACGACGAGAACAAACAGTATCGAGTTTTGAAAATTAGATTTTAGTGCCTAATTGAGACGAAATTGTGAAACAAAAATTTAGGTTATATACGCGTAAAAAGTCGATAAGTGGAGCAATAAAAAAAAAATTTTTTGTTTTCTATATAAAGTCCAATTCACAGGTGGATATTAATATGTGTACTTTAATTCTGGAAAAGAATTTCCAAATCTATAAAAGAAATATATACGAAATCTCATTAATGATGTGCACGAATGACTCTACATTATCGACCTCGATCAAGTTTGAGAGGCAGTCCAGCATCGCCTTAACGAACTCATCGCCGAGTCGCGAACAAGTGCAGTATGTAATACTGCAATAAGACACCATCAAAAAACAAGTAAAAATCACAAGATTTTACAAAAAACGAAACAATACTTCGAGACTTTCAAATTATTTTCACAGCAGAGTAAAATAACGTATAAATAAAAAGTAAAAATAAAAATGAATGAAGGATGGAAAGTATAGTTATGTCTAAAAGCATCCGCCGACCAAAGTAGTGCACCATGGCGCAGCGCCACCAGAACGATTTTTATCATTTTTTTACTATGTTGCACTACTTGAAAAAATTTAATAAAAATATATGTTATAGAGGATATTCTAGAGAATATTTATGTTAAATATGGTTAGTGTGAATTAAGAACATAATTTCAAAAAAATTTTTGAAAAAAAAAAAAATTTTTATCCTTGTTTTGTCAAAAATTTTTTTAATTTTTTGGGAGAATTGTTTTATTGATATTTATAACATTTTTTTAAATTGAAATTGGTCGTGTTTTCGAGAAAATTGACTTTTTATATTTTTCTTTCCTTCTCTATATCTCCCAAAATAATCAAGTTATTATTTAGGGAAATTTTATGTCACATTGATGTGAACTTGTGGCATAAATTTGAACCCGATATCTGCGGGAGCAGATTTTACATGCTTATTCCGCTAGACCCTTTCTGCGTTCAGGGGTACTACTTATTTACTACATCTGTCACAACACTTTATTTCTGTACACACTCTGTATTGCTCTGTGCACACTCTTACGCTTCAACAGTGCTGAAACCCTCAAAAAATAAATTTATGGATTCTAGAGATTTGAAGCATTGCCAACATTATCCTCTCTAGTTTTATGGATTTTGGTCTCTTACCGGCGGACAGTATGACTTGTTTTTGCAACTGAATGCGTAATGTTCCGATTTTCTACAATTGAAACAAAGTCCCTTTCTGTTCTCTTTTGAGGGACACAGCTACATAGTATGGCCGATCGCCAGACACTTAAAACACTGCATGAGGCGCCTTTCCATGAGCTTCACTCTTGCAGTTGTTCATTCGAGTCTTATTCTACCTGTTGTTTACCTTGATTGCGCTTTCAAGCGGACAATTAACCCAGGTGCTACATAAGCCATTTCTCATATGTCTTATTGGTCCGACCTTATATATCTTGTCGTTCAGCAATTCTATGGACTTCTTCTAATACTTCCGATTCATTTACCGAATCATTGAAGTTGAATATTCTCAGCATTGCCTTCTTGACGGGCCGGGAGACTTTAATTCCATCATCCTTTAATATATCTTTAAGTTGGCTAGCCAAACTATCGGCTTTCTCATCCATATCTGCGCCGGGTAGTTCGATTGCCATATCTCTCGAGGCAATCCTGATCTTTGTATTACAAATACCCATTTTGTTTAAATCAATTTGGTTTCTTGCTTTTTTAAAATATTTGCAATTATCTTCAAAGTTCAGAGTCACTACTGCTGATTTAGGTACTGTTCTTATCTGTCTATTTATTGGTGTTCTTGGCAGGTCATTCTGACGCCTAATTTCACTTGATGATTGGTATCTTTGTCCTCTTGTCATATCATCCATTTTTCCTATCTCTGGTCTTCTGTATAATCTTCCGTTTTCATTACTTTCTTTTCTCGCAAGTACGGGCGGATCCCCCTTTTTTCTAAGAATCTTGCTGTTTTCCATACTATCTCTTCTCACCAGAGGCGGGAAATCTTTATTTCTTATTTTTTCCTTAATTTAGGGACTGATTTATTAATGTTTTCTCTGTTACGTCTTGGACGGCGGACCTTCCTTTATTCTACTTACCTCGGCAGTAGGTAAAGGAGCGCTCTTTTTTGGGCTACCTGCTGGGCCGGCAATACCCTGGGATGTTAGGGTTGATTCAATTATTAGCTGGGTTGTAAGATATTTGGATAAAATAACTGAATTAACTCTTCTATTTTTAATGGGGAGTTCTTACTCAAAGGTTTTGTGTAGGCTTACTCTCTAGTAGTAAGGATGACAATGGCTTTGTATAACAAGAACGGTAATAAGGATGATAAAATCAAAATAGTGGTAAAGTGGTAGCAATTATAAATAATTCTGGCAAACGATATGATAACCTTAATAAAGATTGTAAAATAGTAATAAAAATAAGCTGATAATTGAGTAATAATAATAATAATTGTAACAAATTAGCAATTACGAGGGCTTAGTAAAATTATAAATAATAATGACACGATAATTAATTGGTAATTGAATGATAATAGTCGTAACTGGAAGTTGGTAACTTTAATAATAAAGATTGTAAATTAATGTTAGTAATAAGATAATAATTGTATAATAATTGTAATCACAACAAAATTAGTAATTACAAGAATTTAGTAAAACCGTAAATAATAATGACATTAAGATAATTAATTGATATTTGTATAATAATAATTGTAACTAGAAGTTGGTAACTTCAGGAATAAAGGTTGTAAATTAATGATAATAAGATGATAATATAATGATAATAATAATACTAATTGTAAATTAGTAGCAAAATTAGCAATTACAAAGGTTTAGTAAAATCGTAAATAATAATGACAATAAGATAATTGATTGGTAATTGAATAGTAATAGTTGTAACCGAAAATTGGTAACTCTAATGATAAAGATTATAAAACAGTAATAGTAATAAGGTAATAATTTATTATTGGATCATAAGGATTTGAAAAGGTAATGGAGAAGGAGGAATAATTGTTTGTCGTGAGATTTAGGATGAGTCATCGGGAGAGTGGTTCTTGTGATAATCTTTATAAATTCAAGGTTCCGAAATAATAAGTTCCAATGGACTCTCTTTGATGGAGGAATCCCTCCTTTTGTTATTATAAAAGTGAGATCCAATAATATTTGATAGTTCGAATTAAGTCCAAAATTATAGTATCTAGGGATTTATCATATTGGCCTTCTGAACGTGATTATTCGAGTTTGATCGTACTTTTTAGGTTTGTTCTTTTATAGGTAGAAGACATTAACGTGCGTTACTTATAAGGAAGGTTAGTATTGTTAGTAAAATAGTTTATGTAGAGGAGAAGTGACGTCCTTGTGAGAATCCTTTAGTTCTGAAACAGAGGAACATAACTGAGATTTTAAAGAAAAGGGAAAAAGAAAAAAGAAAAATTTTAAGACGACGTCACACCTCCCCCCCTTTTTTAGAATAAATTCCCATGCGATCAAGGGAGTTTATTCTATCATATTCAGTCGTTTGGACAGGTTTGCGTATGGGTTTTGGTGTATGTCAACAACGTGGATATCTGGGTCGACGTTGATGGCGCTAGGTTTAGTTTAGGTCAGAGGTTGATGTTCAATCGTGCGTTCTTCTATCTGCGATGGAGCGATTGCTGGTTTGTTTGGTTCTTTGGTAGGCGAATTCTTTTCTTAGGAGGCTTATGGGCAATATGAAGAAGTAGGTGAGTTAGAGAACTCCATATGGCTCCCAGCAGGTGCATACTGCATCCATAGACGGTATGAAGGGCGTATCCGTGGATGGCCATATTAACAGTAATTTTGATGATACGAATAATTAAGAATATCCCCAAAACTCCAGCAGTGGCAGAACCAAAGGTACGAAACCGTTCCAAATTTTGGAAGTTGTTTCAAATATTTTGTTAAGGAAAGCTTCATCCAGAAGGTTATACATTGGAGCTGGAGTCAAAGGAACGTCCGGTAAGTCCTCTGATTACTGAATTTAACAAAGCGGGTGTTACGTCCAGCCTTAAGAGATTTAATTTGTTTTGAATACGCAGGTAAGGCAAGAAAGAACGCAACAAAACTTACACAATTCCCGTAGGCACGCAAATTAAGAGAGGGTAGGTGACTCGGGTCGAATGCACTTTTTACAACGCAGAATATGGGTCAGTGTGCCCTTTTAAGCCCGCTATAACCCTGTTTCTGGGTCATGCGCTCGTGGTCCAAGTTTTGAGTCAGTGAATTGAATCACTTTAACTCGGGACTGGACCTGGTGCAATCTTTGATCAGGGAAGTGGAGATCCGGGGGTGGTTTTTGAAATTAAATAGTCAATGTAATTTCTTAAAAACTATATGCAAAGATTTTATTCTAACATAAGTACACTAATAAGCGCTAAAGTCATGGTTCTTTAAAAAGATATTAATACTGCTGGTATAATAATGGATAGGTTTGTATGGACATAATAATAATTTTAGTACTGGCTAACATAATGGCAAAATAAGAATTTTAATACTGACAATTGTAAAAATCTTCAAATCGGATTTCGTAATAACAGAATAATAATTTGAGACATACTTAATAATAATAATTCATAAATTGGCTAGTATAATTGCAAGAAATAATTTTGAAAATTGACTATCATAATGACGAAGTATAATTACGAAATAATCTAAAAATCGGAATGATGATTTGAATAATTGGTTAACATAATTACAAATAATTTAAATATTAGCTATCATAATTACGGAATGATAATAATTACAAAATAATCTAAAAATCGGAATGATGATTTGAATAATTGGTTAACATAATTACAAATAATTTAAATATTAGCTATTATAATTACGGAATGATAATAATTACAAAATAATCTGAAAATCTGAATGATGATTTGAATAATTGGTTAACATAATTACAAATAATTTAAATATTAGCTATCATAATTACGGAATGATAATAATTACAAAATAATCTAAAGATCGGAATGGTGATTTGAATAATTGGTTAACATAATTACAAATAATTTAAATATTAGCTATCATAATTACGGAATGATAATAATTACAAAATAATCTAAAGATCGGAATAATGATTTGAATAATTGGTTAAAATAATTACAAATAATTTAAATTTTGAGTAAAATTCCATTAATTTTGGATAAGAGGTTTATATCTATTATAATTATTATTCTTGTTTACTAAATCGGGGGGCGGGGAGATGTGAGTTTTAGGATAGTTTCTCTATGGTGGCGTATGAAGGGGGGAAGAAGTTGTAGAAAAAGTCAGCTGGGATAGCGAAAGGATCGAAATAATAGGGGGTGAATACAAGGATAGGATCGTTAGGAGCGAGTGCGGGTAAAATCTCTAAAAGGACTTACGGATTAATCGCTTTTGGATTAATCGTAAGGTCGCGGAAATAGTGGAGAAGGGGATCTATTTTTGAGGGGGAATTGTTCTAGGATTTCGAGTAAGGAGGTTTGAGTGCCATCGTAATAATAATATCTTGGACGGGGAGGTAGAAGGGGAAATTCGGCTAAAAATTCAAGGGATGGTGTGGGTGAAGGTGGCGGAGGAACTTCTTCTGGTTCGGGAGAACTAATAGGAGAATAGTGAGGTGAGGGAGGAGGAGGAGGTGAAGAAAGCTGTTTTCTGTCGGAATCCGAGACCGTGGCAAAATTATGGATGTTGTGGGCGCTATCTTCGGATGTTTGAACGATGACCGCCTCTGAATTCGCGCACCGGAAAGGCCGGTCGGACTCTCGAGCGACAGCCTCTGAATCCGCGCACCGGAACGCCTGGTCGGACTCTCGAGCGACAGCTTCTGAATTCGCGCACCGGAACGCCCGGTCGGACTCTCGAGCGACAGCCTCTGAATCCGCGCACCGGAACGCTTGATCGGACTCTCGAAGGGCAGGGTCGAAGACCGCGTTTCCCGTCGAAGGTGAAGAGCCCTTTGAACGCGAAGTGAATTTGGTAGCGTCCGGATAAGCGCAAGCCCGCCTGATCGCCCGTCTCTGTTTTCTTTTTAGGTTCGACCGATTAAGATGGAAGAAACTATTGTCCATTACAATTTTAAGTTTTAGTTTACATAACGGAAATCGGGACCCGGTGAAAATTTATGTCTAGTGACTTACTACTTGTCGGAGTAGATAGGGGTTGTTAAACTCAAAGCCGCAGCTGGAGGATGAGTCCAGGAGGATGAAGCCTGCCCAAGGATGAATTGAGGTGGATAGAACTTGACTCGTCAGTCCTCCGGTCGTAGAAGTGCTGGAGTTTTTCTCACTTTACTTAAGTTCAGTGTTCACTTGCACCAACACTCGGACTCGGCGAGATGCGGACTTACGCGGACTCGGTCTCTCGGTGTAAAGCAAAAACCGGAAAAAGCTGCTTGCGGTCTTCGGGATCGCGATTTTATACTTAATTTTCCGAAGGGAAGGGTTGAGGTGTAGGCGGTGTCATTCTTGGATTGGTGGGCTCTTTCAAAACCACCAAATTTGGAGCTTGTCTATTGGAAACTCGCGAAATTATTATTTTGTAGAGATGATCAGCTATTGGTTCATCTCTTCTCGTCTTCGCCCGATTTAGTTTGGGTTTTGAGTATAGGAGTTTTTATAATTTTTGCTTCTCTTTAGGTCACTCAAACAAACAAGCAAAAAAAGGGTCTTTATGTTTTCCTGTAGATTTTAGTGAGAAACGTACTTTTATTGATTGAGCGCGGACAGCGTTTTTGCTTTGAATAATAAATTTTTATAGTTTCCGGAGGTTCCTTGTCTGAAGACTTTAATTTTATTGAGTTTTAATATTTCCCTTTTCCTTTACTTAGCGTCGGGTACCGATCCAGGGCATTGTTAGAGTATGGTTCGGTAATAAAGTTATTATTTATTTTTCTATTCTAGACTCGACATTGCCCCAGACTTCCCAAAAGAATTAAATCATATTTAACGGTCGCTCTCGAAATAGTTTACAGGTGGGGAACTATACATTTGTTTGATGACTGTTTCCTTCGGTTTATGTATTTATTATTCCTCAAGAATAAAATTTTAAATTGTCGCTATATCTCACGAACTTGTGCGTGACGATAGAGCGGCCCTTTGCAAATATTTTTTCGTCTCGGCGACTGTTAGAATACGATTCTTCTTACTTAATTGTTTTTGTTACAAGGACAACGAGAAGAAAAACGTTAAGCCCACTGGACATAACACGGGTTTTTCTGCTGGAAACATAATATGTTCTCGAATTCTTTCGAGCTCCTTATCGGAATAGATTCCGCTCTTAGCAAGAGGTCCGGGCGTTAGGTACCTCCATGACAGTGTGGTTAGCGGTTGCAACTGTTGTGGTGCCAGCTGCCGTACTTGCGCTTTGGGCGTAAACTGGACCTATGTGTCTTCTATGCGAGTATATAATATGCAGGTAATTCATGATTACTGTTTACTTGATTTCCAAATTTAGTTATAATTTACGATTTAGGTGTTAGGAAATAAGAGTCGTTTCATAATATCACTGGTAGTTCAGTGTAACATTGTTCAGTTTCTCTTACGATCACGTCTACTGGTACACATTTGACGACATGTATAGCTTCCCCGGAAATGACAGCCATATAGCCAGGGACTTTTATAAGACGATAGGCAAATTTGTCGGGTTGGAGCGTAGCGAAAGATAAAGTGTTGGTTATTACTTGCCTTTCCAATTCACATTTTTGTTGCATTACGTTGTGATAGGGTGTAGTCATTTGGTGCCGAACATGTTTCTCTACGTATATAAACTTTGAATTCATATATGCGCAAATATCCAACTTTTCCGCAGGAATCTGGCCCTTAACAGGGAGAGTATCCCCTTTTCTTGTTTCTAGTATGAATAGTTTGGGGTGCTCAGTGCAAAAGAGAGTGTATCCACAGAGAGGTTGTTCCTTGGTTTTGATTAAAGCGAAAGTACCCAAACAGCACAAGGATGTCCTTTGGATCTCCTAAGGAAATTTTGCTGGGATATATCAGATATCCTAAGGATATCTGTTTATAATCCTTGTACTTTTTTAGGATGTCCTAAGGAATAGCAAATGAGCACCTCAGTAATGCCTACAAATATCCTCAGGAATTTTATTTAAACGTCCTAAAGATATTTGCAGGATTTTTATAGGATACTGTGGGTAAGTTTCGTATCTAGTGTACGTTACTCCCCACTCGAGATGTTCCACCGCGTGGAGCTTTTTGGTCGTCCTGAAAAGGGCGGTTTATCATGCGTCCTTATAAGGACGGTTGTCCCTCGTTGATCGATGCGACGAACTCTGCGTATAGGTCCTGTGGCTTCAGCTGAACCCTAGCGCTGTGGCTTTGCGTCTTCTTCTTGGGGGCCCGTGGAGTCCTGGGCTTTCCTGAAGGTGTGCTAGGCCAGGAGTCGTCGGAACCACCCGAAGTCTTAGCTTGAACGCTAACGTCAACCTTCGGTCGGGTTGGCGTAGTCTGCGTCCCCGTTGTGTGCTGCAGGTAACGGGAAGTCCGGTTGATCCGCTGAATCGATGGAAGGTCCCAGGGAATTAATCTCCAGGGCAACTTCGTTTCCCCCGGGTCGAGTCTCGGTGTCCTCAGGTCCTGGATCCAGGATGCTGGTCGCTCCTCCGGCCGGGCCGGCCGGTGGTTCGTCCGTCTTCGCGGCAGGATGCTGCCGTTGAGCTCACTCCTCACAGGAGGCCCTGGGGAGAGTACACTCCCCGCAGGAGGCCCTGGTAAGAGCGCACTCCACGAAGGAGGCCCCGACAAGAGCACACTCCACGAAGGAGGCCCGGGTAAGAGCACACTCCGATACGGAGGCCCTAGGTCGTCTCGGACGCGCACACTCCGAGATGGAGGCCCGTCACTTACACAAAAGAGAGTACAGAGAATATCCTTACGTTTATTCTCTCTATGAATCTAGGATTAGATTAGATTAGCCAGCGCTGCGGGTGGTCTTTATATAGCCGGGCCGCTGCATCTCACTCCGGAGTGCCGCGGCCGCTCTATCGGCTGCGCCGCGCACTGCTCCGCTGGCGACTCGCGGCGTGGGCGGTGAGCGCGCGTCGGTTGACGCGCCGGTGTACGCCGTGAGCGCATTAGCTCAGGCGCGCTGCTAGAGTGGCGTGACCGCCACAGATACCTTAAAACGTCTACAATACATCTTAAATTAGTCCAGGATACATCATTGCAATGCTTTATATACTATTTCTAGAATTAATTTAGGTTATATGCATATTCTTTCAGGATTATTAGTTCAGGATATATTAAAAATAAATTTGCATATATTACAAATTTTAATATTCTATTTATTTAATATATTAATATAATAACTGCATATTTATTACATTTAATATTGTTATACATTCACGCATTGCAAATTTATTGCACATAAAAAAACCATATATATTTAAAAAAAACATATATATATAAAATTAAATTTAAAAAACTTGAAAACATAAGAAAATATATATGAGAAAAAAACAAACATATTAAGTAAATAACATCATGTGCAAATGAAATTAATAAACTTCTAAAATTAACGGACAGCCTGTATATTACTTAAAAAGGATTTGGACCAATTAAATCATCCAAAGTTTCATCTTCACCTGCTTCATCTTGATTGTCTTCTTCAGCAGAAGATTCTGTTCTCTTATACATTTTCTGCTCCATGCTACAAGAATTTTTAGTATATTAGTAAAATTAGTACAATTTTACAAAAATTGTATTTTTATTATATTACATACTTTTCTTTTTGTAGGCGTCTATTTGCATACTGTTCTACGCATACTGTAGATTGATTTTTTTCTTCCATCAAAGATTTCTTTGTTTTATTCAAGCTTAAAATAATATTAAAATTATATTAATTTTTTTAAAAACTTTATAATTCACTATATATTATTTTAATTATAACATTTGTAAAGACATAAAAAAGCAACATACGTTTTAATATTACGTTCGCTTGCATGTCTTAGCCAAGATTTAATGGGCTCTGAAATATTTTCTTCAGTAGCTTCCGGAAAGTAAATTCTTACTGCACCTAAAATAAAATATACATTAATATATAATAAATATTTACGAAAAAATAAAATTATTTATTAAATTAAAAAAAAATATTAGGTTAAAAATAGAAGCTTAAATATATAACAATTAGAAAAATTAATTATGTATTATAATTAAATAAGACTAAAAGAATAACTTATACTTAAAAAAATAATTGAATTTGTTGTAGATTTCTTGTATTTAAGAATACTACATGAATAATATTTATTTTACTTATAGTTATTAGTAGTGCGCGATTTCAGGGGGAACACAGGAGAACGCCGTTCAAAAAAAAAAAATACGTAAAAAATAAGCAGTTAAAGAAGATAATAATATTTAAACAAGTTATAAAAAAATTTTTCAGGAGGTATTTCATATCCCCCGGTAGACTACCGTTCCCCCATTTATATTTTTAGAAATCGTCCACTGTTTATTAGATAAATAATTATTAATTAATATTTTTAATTTATATTTACCAAATATAATTTTTCGAAGATATAAATCAAAAAGAGGATATTTTTTTTTTCCACCAACGTAACTAAACATACTTCCGACTGAATCGCTCATAATTCGTCGTAATATGTTAAATGTTATTGATTTAATGTCTTTCCCACCAATTCGTGACAGTTGTATCATCTAAAAAAATTAATAAAATTAAACATTTTTAATTTTTACATTGTTATAACAATGTATTTTTTTAAATATATTTTTATGAATATACATACTAATGCTTTCCGATTAATCTTATTATCAATTAGTAGTTGTTCCAATTCTTGTAATTTTTCTAATGTTTTTAGAGGAAAAAGTTCCATGTAGTCTGGTTCAACATCTTTTTTTTTTTATTTTATCATCTAACCCAAATGTCTGAATTTGATTTGAAATATTATCTACTTTAATGTTTATGTTTTTTTGTTGTTCGTGTATTGCTGTTATTTTAAAATCTATATCTAATAGCTTTTGAATAATATATCGTTCAAATTGTGTCGTTGCTGTAAATAAAAACATATTGTAAAATAATCAAATATATATAGATATGTAAATTACAATTGAATTTAATTTAGTACTTACAAGTATTAACAGAATCAGTTTTAAAAGCTTCAGTGTTGTGTGTATTATGATTTAAATCGTGTTCTACAACAATAAAAAGTAAAAAACTGATAAATATTTAATTTAAAACTATTAAATAATATTAAAAATAAAGTTATTACATGTACTTATATCGTTTATCTGTATTACTATTATTTAGTTATATATAATAGTAATTATACATTATACTTAACTAAATAATAATAATACAAGTAATCAATGCATGCATATATGTAATAATTTTTGCATGTTTTATATTTTATACTTATTTTGTTCCAAATATATTTTGTCTATAATTTTAAAGTAAATATAATGCTAGTACATCATGTTATATAATATTATATATAAAAATTACATATTATGAATTATTCTTCAAATGTAAAATATAATATATGTCTTTCTGTCTTGAAAGTGGTTTCAAAATTGAAAATAAGTATAATTTTTAAAAATAAAGAGTTAAAGTTTCTTTTAATTACAGACTAATGTAGTAATCTTTTAAATATCTTAAAACAAAAGGAAATTGGACTTATATCACTTAAAAAAAACAGTTTATATATTTGCATAATAATTACCTGTATTGTTAATTGAATCGTGTGTTTCTACACTTGTTTTCTTCAAATAAGTATTTGTTTCTACATTTCTTTTCTTTAAATGTATATTTGTTGGTTGATCATTATTTTTATTTTCTATCTGTTTTAATACACCCTTGCCTGTAAAATAAGAATATAAATTAAAAATATAATGTAAATTCAATAAATATAAAAATAATATAAATTAAAATAAATTAAAAATAAAAATAATATAAATTAGAAATTAAATTGTAATATATATATAATATATTACAGTATATATTGTACATTTTCTATATTAATTTACATTATAAAAAAATCTTTCTACTAACTTTTAAATATTTTATTTCCTGGGTTTTCGTTTAATTGTATAGTATTTTTCTTTTGTACTTTTGAATAAGATGGTACTTTTGGATAAGATGGTACAGGTACAACATTTTCTTTTTCACTTAAACTTTCATCTTCGCTACTAAAAACTGCTTTTGCTCTATGTTTTTTACTTTTTTTAGAAATTTCAGCATCACTTTCAGAATTTATATCAGATATAAATTCCGCTTTTTTTAGTTTAGTTATTCCTTTTTCGTATGTATCTAAAAAAAACAATAGAAATTATTTAATGAAAGAATTCAAAGTTTAAAATAAAAAAATTTTTAATTGGAAATAGAATTTTGTGTAAAAATATAAATAACTTTTTAAACATTTTTTATCTATAGTTTATAGCATTCTATTATTTATTCTATTATTTTATATTAACGATTATTAAATAAATAATAAAATAAAAACGCAAAGGACTACATTAATGTTATTTTTTATTAATTTCTGTATACTTTTATTACTTACTCGCAGTTGCTAAAATTCTCTTAATTTCATACAGCGGCCAAGAGTCCATTTTGGATATACAGTTTTGTACAGCTTGAGAAAATCGTTTGTCTGATGTAAAAGTAGGCCAATATACCCGTTTCTTGTTTTCAGTTATCCACGAAGAAGATATCATTTGCAGCCCATCATCAAATTCTACTATTGCATATTGCTCCATTGTAACTAAAGTAACAAAATTACATAAAAGATGCTTTCTGAGAGTCCAACACTATTCTTACTGTATATGGTGAATCTGGAAAAAAATTTAGAAAAAAACAAGCAGAAAAGAGAAAATGTGGTAATAAAAAAATAAAAGATTTGATCTTTTGACATATGCAAATGACATAAGTGCTAGCAAGAAACCTATTAGATTTAAAAAAAAAACTAAGATTAAAATATAATTAATTCATAGATTACCAATACAAATTAAAAAAAACTAAAACTTCAAATAATATATAATATAATATAATTATTTTACAATCCTAAAAGTAATTATTTATATAGATAATTTTTTATATATATTTAAATTATGATTTTGTAGTCACAAATACATATCCAAATTCTTTAATTCTTTTTAAGGCCGAAAAGCAAAAATAAAATAAAAAATAAAATAAAATAAAATAAAGATTACGTTAATACAAAAAATATTTTAAATTTAATTTATGAATGCAACAATGGAAATACCACATATTTATTTTCTGATAACGGTAATTTAACACATTTAATATAAATATTTTCTATTGGCTACATTTGTAATTCACTTAAACCGTGCACACTAAATATTTTTAATAATGATGCTGGACATGGAGTGTTATAAAATTTTTGCTTATGTAAAAATTTTTGACCTATTATCACATTTGTATTGAGATCTTTATTGCGTGCTATGTTCTTTATTAGTATAATAGTTCCATCAATCAATGCACAACAATTCAATCAGCTATTGCATCAGTACGTAAAATTATATTTGCTTTTTTAATTATTTTGTACTGTGGGTTACAGCAAGCATGTATTAATGGCCCAGATGAATGCATGGATTTCAAATCTATTATAAAATTTTTAGTTTCTTCTGTTGTAAGATTCTCTTCTATTTTGTTTTTTTCATATTCAACATATCTCCGAACAATTTGTTGCAATGGTTTGTCATACTTCCGTAAGAGTTTTTTTAATGTTTGCAAAAAATTTTCATATTTAAATGCACTAAAATTATCTAATGGACCAAATTTTTTTACATCGTGTACAAGATGAATTAGACCGTGTACATTATAAGAGACATTACAAGTGCCATAAATTAGTGCAAATGATGTAACAAAATGTTGCAATATTTGTTGACAATAATCCAATAAATCATGTAATTCTGTCGAACATAATATTCTAATAGTTACATGTAAAGTTATAAAATGATCATATATGTCACTACGAAGAACATTTTTAAAAGCTACAGGTACAAAAGGAGCTCTCGATATTCTGTAGCTTTCCAAAGTTTTACGAAGGTCAGTGATCGAGGTTTTCGTGCAAATTCACATGGCACATGTATTTTTAACATGGTTTCTAAATTTAGTGATATGTTTTTACATTTTCTACTCTCTAAACGAAATTGTTTATTGCCAAATAACCATAAATATAATAATCGTCGTGTAACTCCTAAACAAACTAAGTGCATATAATCTAAGGGAATATTGTTTACAAGATCAAAATTTGGAATATTTTCAATACTTGATGTTCTAATATGAAAATTGTCATCTGCCTTTGTTCTAAATTCTAAATCTGTTCTCAGTGGAGCATCTACTTGAGGGAAGCAAACTTTATTATTACGAAAAGTGCCTTCAGTTTTACATTTGGTGCAGCTAGAATAACCAGTATGTCCTTTAACTTGTAATATGAATGACTTTGCTGGAGTATCACATATTATAGAATTTATATTGCAATGAATATGTTTATTATTAATAATAATAGTTGTGATTCTTCTATAAATTCTCTTAAAAGATCATCTGAATTAGAAGGTTTCTGTGTGCCATAATATGCTCCAATAATAAAAACTTTCTTTGATTGTGCTATAGAACCCAAAATTGGCCATAGTTGTTGATGCGATGACTTTGATAAAGGCAATCCATCTATATTTATATTTATTTTTATATTAGTAACATTTTCTGAGACAGATGCAAACTTTTTTATTGACTTTAATAAACTAAAGTGGTAATATTCCCCATTAGCACAATTTCTAATATTAATATTTCTCGGAGTATGCAAAAGTGTCCTAGGATCAGACGGTATATTACAATGGCATTTCTTACACGTATACTGTTTTATACCTTTTAAGAGTACGTAAAGATACTTGTGAAATATTTTCTTCAACTGCCCAACTAGCCAGAAATGTTTTAAAGTCTATTTTTTTATTATCTCTATTATTATCTTCAATTTCATCATCGTTACTCAAAAACTCTTGTTCCTCAAATAAAGATAAAATTTCATTATTTTCTTTTTCACTACTTGAACTAGGATTTGTTTTATCAGAATCACTTATTTCATTTAATAAATCTGCATCTATATTATCTTGATAAAAAGTTGATGTATGTGAATCATTTTCAATCATTTTAAATGTTGGTACATTAGATGGCACATTAGATACATTACATGTTGATGGTTCATTTAAAGCTTCATTAATCATATCAGTTTCTAATTTACGAATTTTACGTTGTGTCGGAGAATTAATCATATCAAAGGTTTTTTTGTAATTACCACGCGGCATCTTAACCTCAAAAGTTACTAATTTTGTGTAAAAAGTCTGTATAAATGATATAATTTTACCTTTTGATTCTTCCTGGTGTTATCTTGAAAATAAATTTTGCTATGAATACTGCTGTTATTGCTGGAATACTGTTATTTTTCATTAAAATCACACACAAAGAAAAAGCCGGCAAAGTTGAACGGATACACATGGATACACAGGCATCTTAATGGTTCTGGCAGACCAGCGTGATTTCGCGACACGCGACGTGCGATATCCAATGAGCATATTTGTTCAAAAAACTGTACGCTTATTGGATATCGTGCATCACATGGCGCGAATTGCGCTGGTTTGCCAGAGTCCTATATAAATAGAGAGGCACAATCGGTGTAACGATTTCTGATTGGTTTCGCCATTTTTCCTTCGGATAGTCGCGCGATCATTCTGTTTTGAATGTTAATAGTAACCTTTGCGATTTCTATTTGCAAAATTATAGGATATTTTGGAGGGATATTTTTTCAGTGTTTCATTGTGGTTTAGAAATATTGTTACAAGAATAGCGTTTCTTGTACGGAATGACAGATTTAGGACTCTATATAGTCCGTTAAATGCCAAAGTCATAATCGCGCGTGTAATCGTAATGTAAAAATTCGAACAATAGCGTTGCTTGATTTAACAATCCATATACATGTGCTCTAGACTCTAAAGTCCCTATTCTAACAACACACATGTTAGAAAGACGTTCAGAGGACATCCACAGGATGCATGTTAAAACATCCTCTAAGCATCTTTTGATATATATCGAATTTACATCCAGCGGACGTCCATTGGATATTTATAGGCTATTTATATTTTATTACAATATTTAATATTGTAATTCTTATTACAATGTTTTTAAATTGTTTAATATGACCGAAAATAGTCATGTATGCAAAAAAATTATTTTTAATAATACAAACAAAACAGCCTGAAAATATCCTAGGATATCCTGGACGAACTGAGGATGATCCTGAGGATATTTTGTGCTGTTTGGGTAATATCTTGAGTTATCAGACTATAAACGATAAGAGAAGTGGGATCCGTGGCATCTTCTTGTAATTTTGTAGCAGGTCCTTCATAGAGGAGATCGTATTGATGAAAATCGCAAGCTGTTATTGGTATTGGTTTCCAGTAAGAATATCCGTCTTCTGAATCAAGACAAAATCCTTCTTCTAATAGACAGACTTCCAGATTTTAGAATTATTTTTCCAGCATTCAAGTGTACTGGGATGTAAGAAGATTTTAAGGTGATTTTGATGATGCCTTAGACGAGGGCCAAGTACTGTAAGGATTCGAGTATTGGGCAGCTCCATGGCAGAGTCCGTTAGAGTTGATGGTTCCAGCGAGTGTAATACTTCGTATAGTTGTTTGGTTGGCTCGTATCTCTTGAAAATAAATTCCTGGACCTAAGGAGAAAGTTCCATCTTGGAAAAGGCGCAAACATTGGGTATATCCGGTTTCATGGATGTATTCAGGTATTCTGTTTTGTACTGCCGAAGTATGTGAGGACATTCCACAACGAGACACCGTACGCTGTATTTCTATCTTGCATTGGATGACTTCGGCGTGTTGGTATTCAGAGAGTTGTAACAATTGGATGTACACATCAGTTTTATTGGGTTTTTGTAAATTGAGGTTGTGAGCCATGTTATGTTGCCATGACTGATGGCTCACGTTGGATGTATTACGAAAAAATCAAATCCCATTTTTTAACGGACGGCGTCCGAGCAAGTGATTGTTATATCTTATGTTTTGAAAGTAAAGAAACATGCTAGTTAAACGGCCCGCTAGCCAATGTCCAATTTGCGCTATTGAATTTCAAAATATACTATTGGAGGAAAATGACGAAAATTTAGAATCGATCGAATCCTTTTAGTCCTCCAACATGGGGCAAGGAATTGTATACGGGTACAGAGGAAGGATTGACGTTATGACCTGGTTCTATAGACAGAAAGAATGTTCTATAGACATATGTACACGAATGTAGAATAAATCACATATAAACATATAGATGTTTTTTTTTACTACATAATTATTATTGACTGTTTCTAGACCACTTTTTGCAATCCTATTCATATACCTTTCTACTTCCCTTATTGGATTCAACTGCGGAGGACGCCACTTGAATATTACAACTATATCATTGCTCGATGTCGGAGACTGCAACCACGACTTACGAAAACCTAAAACTGATGTGTACATCCAATTGTTACAACTCTCTGAATACCAACACGCCGAAGTCATCCAATGCAAGATAGAAATACAGCGTACGGTGTCTTGTTGTGGAATGTTGTATATGCGTAGGGGATAGCTACTAACGATAGCGATACAATACTTGAATAAATGCACTACAGTAGTAAAACTTTATGAAAAGGAGGTAATCTGCGCATGTTTACATATAGTATGGTTCTAGAGTGGGATCTGAATTTACTTGGGTGTATGGATTGACGAAATTGACCGTAGTAATAATAGATTCGTCGACATCATATGACAAGTAAGTAATTCGTTTGGGAAGAATTCCGCGATCTCTGAGTTCAGAGACACAATACATATATCCTATTATACATTCGATACAATTTCTCACAGATCGCTCGCTTATATAAAAGATGTTACAAGAAGAGCATACGTCTTGCTCAAAACGACCGTATATGAGAAAATGGAATGGTATTTCTTCAAAGCCTGCTGGTTGGTTCCTATTCCAGCAATTGGCGCAAATTTTAACGGGACCGCAGGAGTAATATTTTTCTTATGCACAGATGCCTCTATATAAATATGGATAAGCTCGATCCAGAGAATTAGGGCTAGATAGCCCAGGTTTAGGAATACACATTTTATTTATATAATACTATGTTATAATACTAATGATCATTAGCAGTTAGGGATTGTATAATATTAGTAAAATATTCTTTCTGTCTATAGAACCAGGTTATGGCTAATAACGCCGATTCTTTCTCTGTACCTGTATACAATTTCTTGCCCGGTGTGGGAGGACTGAAAGGATTCAATCGACTCTAAATCTTCGTCGTTTTCTTTCAATTCTGTTAGTATATTTTGAAATTCAGTAGTGCAAATTGGACACTGGCTAACAGGCCGTTTAACCAGCATGTTTCTAGTAGTAAAACTTTATGAAAAGGAGGCAATCTACGCATGGTTACATATAGTATGGTTCTAGGGTGGGATCTGAATTTACTTGGGTGTATGGATTGACGAAATTGACCGTAGTAATAATGGATTCGTCGACATCATATGACAAGTAAGTAATTCGTTCGGAAAGAATTCCGCGATTTCTGAGTTCAGAGACACAATACATATATTCTATTATACATTCGATACAATTTCTCACAGATTGCTCGCTTATATAAAAGATGTTACAAGAAGGGCATACGTCTTGCTCAAAACGACCGTATATGAGAAAATGGAATGGTATTTCTTTAAAGCCTGCTGGTTGGTTCCTATTCCAGCAATTGGCGCAAATTTTAACGGGACCGCAGGAGTAATATTTTTCTTATGCACAGATGCTTCTATATAAATATGGATAAGCTCGATCCAAAGAATTAGGGCTAGATAGCCCCAGGTTTAGGAATACACATTTTATTTATATAATACTATGTTATAATACTAATAATCATTAGCAGTTAGGGATTGTATAATATTAGTAAGATATTCTTTTGGTCTATAGAATCAGGTTATGGCTAATAACGCCGATTCTTCCTCTGTACCTGTATACAATTTCTTGCCCGGTGTGGGAGGACTGAAAGGATTCAATCAACTCTAAATATTCGTCGTTTTCCTTCAATTCTGTTAGTATATTTTGAAATTCAGTAGTGCAAATTGGACACTGGCTAACAGGCCGTTTAACTAGCATGTTTCTTTTGCATTCGAAACATAAGGTGTAACAATTAATTGCTCGGACGCCGTCCGTTAAAAAATGAGATTTGATTTTTTTGTAATACATCCAGCGTGAGCCATCAGTCATGGCATCATAACATGGTTCACAAACATAGGTCACATCTGTAAGCTCGCAGTTTAAATCGATGTAGCCATGGATTTTGTTGCACCAAGTGAATCTCAGGTGGTCTGAGACTCGAGTAGGTGCTGGTGCTAAGAGAAGAGGATGCGGGAAAAGTCGGTGATAAGTCGGCATCTGTAAACATACAAATTTGCATTAGATTTCATCCCGGGTCAATGTGTGCGGGTTTTAATTTGTCTACATGAACAATGCGGTGCTTGTTATCGACGGAAAGTTCAACATTGTTATTTGGAAGTATTTTGATACGGTCCACGATATTGTGCAGCAAATTTCCCTTCGAATCGTTCCTTTAATAAATATACGTATGACCCTACAGGAAAATTTTGAGGTTTTTCGTCGTAATACCTTTTGTTCTTTTCTTTTGCTTGGATGAGATTTGCCCTCGCATGTTCTTGTAATTCATATAGTTTATTAAACAAATTGGTTAAATATTCTTGATAGGTCATTTCTAGGTTTCAATGGGAACTTGTGCTGAGGGAAGGCGGGCTAGTCGCCCAAAAACGAACTCATAAGGGGAGTATTTTGTCCCCTCATGTATACTTGTGTTATACAAAAATATGGCTAATTCGATAGTCGTCCCAATTGTTTTTATTGGTTATTTGCGTTCTCAGGTATTCCATTAGAACGTGATGTGAACGTTCTAGGGAACCATTTGATTGAGGATGATAAGCGGTAGTTTTGAAATGTTGGATGTTAAATTTACGGTAAGATTTCTCATTAAACTTGATAGAAAACAAGTGCCTTGATCCGTGAGAATCGCTTTGGATGTGTCGTATATGCAAATAAATTTTTTAGTAAAGGCGTCTGCTATAGACATAGAGGTTGCTTCTCTTAGGGGTACTGCTACTGAATACTTGGTTAACAAGTCTTGAATAGTTAGTATATACTTGTTTTCAGTATATGTAATAGGAAAGGAGCCCATAATGTCAAGTGCTTTTTTATCGAAAGCTGCCCCAGGGGTATCCGTGATAATCATAGGTTGCTTGGTTTTGATTCTTGTTAACTTCTTTAATTGACAGGGGCGACATTTTTGAATAAAATCCCGTATATTCTTTTTCATATTTTTCCAAAAATAGTTGGTGTATCGTCGAAAACTTCTCAAACGGCGAGAACCTTTCGTGGTTAGGGATAAGATGGAAATTAAAACACAATTATATTTGAGCGATAGGAAAAATCCTTTATTTGCTTATTAGGGGAAAAGCCTCGTAGGCATAAAAACCCCTTTCTTTGATTATCTACCTTGAGTCGGAATGTTCCAGAAGTCTTACATTTTGTCTCACACATACACACACACTTGTTCGCATTTACTTTTAGCTTTCGCTTTCTTTATTTCGAGGCCTCGTATGATTTTAGCGCGCGTGACGCAGCCCGTAAGCATACGCCTTCTTTATTGCTCCACAACGAGCTACAATTATGCTCGAATAATCGAGCTGCAGGATAATGAATATCCGCAATACGTGCATCGTGCTCTTATTCGCAGGATTTAGTATCCGCCGTGAGACACGATGGCGCCCTTAACGCAGGATTTAACATCCGCAAATGAGACGCGTAAAGCGTCTTTCTTATTATATTAATTGTGCACTTTGGTCACTCGCGAGAATCCGTACTTCTATTGCCGTCCGCACAGAACGAAGATGACTCACTTACTGTTCGTCATTGTCGTGCCTGAATTAACACGCCCTTTTTTCCCCCAAACGCGCTCTGGCCCTTGCCCCCTCCATTCTACGCGATTCAAGTTCGACGCCCCTAGCCACCGTCCGATCACGGTCGAGAACACCCCCTCCGAATTACATTCTCGTTCCGTGGAACAGTTGGCTCTTATCCTACTATAAATTTTGGTTATTCCTTTGTGACCGCCAATGGCAGAAGCATGACCTTGTATAAGGGCTTTGCGTTCTTGTGGTTTGGGGAGCTGGATTAAATTTTTACACGGTGATATGAATAGGTTTGTCTTGTAAGTGTTCTCGGATATGATTAATGACGTATTGCCATAGCAGGTTGTCAAAAGAATTGGTCTTACTGATACTAAAAGATGTAAGTTGTAACTCAGTAACTACATCTACGAGAGATTGTAAGCATGCATCTAAGGTTTGTGGTTCTATTGGAGTTCGATTGTTGAATTTTATTGGAAGGGATATTAGAGCGTACTTGTCCTTTATTTCTGTTACATTAGCTCTTTCGTAGGTCAGGTGTTGATACTCTGGTAACAAATCTTGTTTATTATATACGATAGCACCGTGATCAAAGGGGGTTCCATTAACATGGATAAAGATTACATGATTATCTATGCGGTCCAATAAATTATCTCGAGTTTCTGTTATTTTAAATCGGTCTGCGTTTTGCTGCTCGGAGTCATCGGTCTCTAGTATTTCTTCGTAGGAATGTGCATCATTATTATCGGAGTCATTCACAATAATTATATCAGAGTCCTCCTTTGCCACGTCATTGTTTTCACCGCCTTCATTATCTTCGAAAATAAGGGGTCTATCAGGTTGTTGATCATTTACCTCGATATTCTCACTTGTGGATGGTAGATATAAATAAGTTGCGCATCGTGGAAATATGGGAGTAAAATTACAATAATTAATCTTGTCACTTATTTTGACTTATCATCTCAATTACATCCGAGTAGCTCAATCACAAAGAGTGAGAGTAAGCAACGAGCACACAGTTATAAGCCCGCACTCAGATTCAAGAATTTAACATATTTGTGGTTAGATTATTTATCATCAAACTTGGTTTTCAGCCAAAGTAATCCATTAAATTAATTGTTTTAATGTTATTGCATCTAGTAGTGCATCAACATTAAATTTCTTTACATCTAAACGAATTAGCAGTTTAATTAAAGCGTCCTATACAAAACTTAGTACAGAGTATTTTGTTGTGCATAGCATTGTGCACAACACTTTATACCGTCTCATATATATCAATTTGCATGGATTAATCACGATTTTTACATTATCAATAATTGTATTGTGATTGTTTAGGTAACAGATTTATCAATCTGCATCAGATACCAAGTTATCATAACCTCTTTTTCCACTGTTGTTAGTAGACACTGCACTCACCAAGAGTGACCGCCATACACCATCTTATGCAGTTAGAGACACGGGTGGAGGCGCAGGTGGGCACAAGTGGAGGCGCACGTATCGTCCTTGAATACTCCTAGATCCATCAGTCCCGCGAATCAGAGCAATATAACTTATCGGGGGATTTTCCAGCACTTCCAGACCCACAGGAGACATTTAATAACCACCAAATCACTCAAGACAGCACTCAATTAATAATTTCATTAAACTAGATATTGTTTTTATCAGTAATAGTCGGCACATAATGTAAACTATTAGTACTATTCTAATCCCAGTTAATGTTATTACACTCAGCTCCCATTATCACTTTGTGCTAAGCTTTCACATGGTAGTTTTTAGAGTCATTTTAATAATATTTTACTAAATATTTATAGTCATATATATATGCATATAGAACAATTCACTGAATTGTTTAAGTCAAATTCAAGGTGCTTTCAAAAACGAAGAGGCTGCAGTGTTGCTTATATTCTCTTTGAAAGGATATAAGATCACACGCGACGTCCGCCATTACGTGCACAATTCCTTTCTCGTGCACGCGGCCACAACTTTATTCTTTAATTATTCGATTAATTTGAAGAGATCAGAGCTCCCTTCACTTTCTTAATCACTTTTCCGCACGCGGAATTCAACCAACATAAAAATAAGCACATTTTATGCACTTTATCACATAGTTTCGACTATCTCAAGCAACACGCGGAGTTTTGAGATAGTCTCAAGCCTAAGGGTTTATCCATACTCATTGTAAATAACGCAAATTGTTATTATTGAGCAAGTACTACAACTGGTTTAGCTGCAGCTTGCTGTCTTATACCTCTCTGAGGAGGGAGTTGGTTTAGTTGTGGTAGAATAGCGTTTGGGTCGCGTTGGTTCTCAGGGCGACCAAAGTGAACAAGTCTTTGTGGATCCATTTCTTTTGAATGTTTGCGACATTTACCTCAGCGGTTTAAGCGTTTCGGACAAACGATATTTTAATAATAGCTGTGTAACGGTTCGCCTTTTCCAAACGCCTCGGACAGGCTCGCCGGGTGCCAGGATTTGGGAAAAGGGGGGAAGCTAACTTGCGCACGCCGATATGAATTTAACAACTCTTTATTAGAGCCTTCTTTTCACATTTGAACCGTAATCTATGGGTATCCTTAGCCTACGTATAATCTAGATATGATCTTATTCTAGGCGCATGACTTCACCTACGGGAGTATTTACAATATATACAGCCTTAACCTAGTGGTGTCGGTTGCACAAATGCGCAGCATCCTGCCATGTTCCAAAAAGCGATTCTTACCTCCTCTTCATCCAGCTTCTTTTCCTTCTTTTACCCCTCACATTCTTTCTCCCTTCTCTTTCCTCTCCTCCATTAAATTTCTTTTTTTAATTACGAATTATTACATGTAAGTGAGACAAATTTTAACAATTTTTTTTTTCGGCCAGATTGAACTTATTTTTCGTTAATCCTGGCCGAATATATTTTGGCTGCATGACAGCTAGATAATTTGAGTAATGGCGAATCAAATAAGGTATATATAAAATTAGAGCTTTAATGCTTTAATTAAGTTCTTTTATTAAATTCCAAATTTATTGGGACATAAAGTAATTTAAATAAAAGTGAAGGCATTATTTATTTTATGCAAATAAAGGGGGAGAGGGGGACAGAACATTGGTAATTCATACATATCTTAAGCGGGCAGTACGTTGCTCTCTGATCCAGCATTGGTCTAAGCAGATATCTGGTCGACTCAATGTTTCAAATATTTGAATTTATTGTCCGGTTCTTTGCTGAACAGACAGATTTGTAATAACTGGACTATCGTATTATTGATAAAGCCATGTATGGGTGACGCCTGGGGTGCGTACATCCGGAATCGGTATTCGGCGAACACGTCACGCGCGGCGACAACGTCTGGGGATACGTCTACCGTGAGTCGCTTCAGCACACGAATTCGCGAAACTTGTTCGATTAATGCGCGATCACTTGACTCGACAACGTTCTAGCTTCGGCAACGCTCTAACTTCGACTGCTTCCTCGTCTACAGGACGAGGCCTCTTTTATATCCAACCATCCTTAAATTTCCAAAATTTCTATTGATTGGATTCGGATCAAACAATCCGCCGACCATGTCGCGACGTCTGGTACCGCGCTTCCGAGATTCCGCCAAAGCGAAGCGTCGCGCCGTCAAGACCGCGACGCCGACATCAATGTTGCCGCGAGACGGTTCGACTTGATCAATCGTGCCGCCGAGTGACCGAAGTCGCCGCGGTGTCGCTGACGGCCCCATTGAACCCCCCGTAATAATTACCGCGGTTTTCTTCAAAGTATCGGCTTTTCTTTGAAGCGATCTGACCGGTCTATCCGTGTGCTGAAATGCGCGCGAACGTGTTCGCATTTTGTTCTTATATCTATTCTTTCTTTAGGCAGCGAATTATGACCACAATCGCGAAGTATTTTTAATAAGGCATTACAAGATTTATGAGGTATATGTTCTTCAATAATCCATGATCGTAATTTACTACTTAAATTTTGCGAATTACTATCTTTATCATTATAACTAATGTAATTTTCATTTTTTGAAAAACTTGAATTTGCAGAAATAGAATTCTGTTCAACTTCTAGCTGTTCAACTTCAATTTCTCGACAACAATTCTCTTCTATATTCGATGGAGAATTAAGAACAACGTTTTCCGAAGATACACAAGTTGATTTTTTGATTTCTCTTTCATTATTTAATATCTGTTCTGGACGTGTAATTGATGTAGATTGATGTGCGCTATCACACTTAATATGCTTGTAAAAATTTATTCTTGAATTAATCAGTTGATTTTTTCTTTGTTTCGACAAGAAACAAATATCTCTCTCGACATCTTTTATAAATATGTAACATTGAATAATCATGTTTCAAAATTAAATATTGAAAATTTACAATAGAAATAAATGAATTTTGATAATCTAACTCGGTAGGATAAATTATATGTTAAACATATGAGGTTATTTATTAATACATGTGTTCCGTGTTGATCGTAATTGAATGAATATAAATTAAATATAAGCAATGCTCTTGTCGTCAATCTCTATACATTTTTCTCGTAATACGTTTCTCATATTGCACACTGTCGTAAATGTCTTGAATAATAAAGAGAATAAAATATTAATAAAATAAATTAAAAAAAGAATAGTTTTGCAGTAACGCTTGCTTGAAAATATCTTAAAATTAAGTACATAGTAACTATCGCCGTCTGGCTTGAAAATATTATGCATAAAAAATACAAAATAATAAAATACAACAAAAAAAAGTTCTCACGCATATCGCATATTGTCTCGCTATCTATTATCGGTGCCATATTTATTTAAGCACGTCCCGCAAATAATCCATTAAAAAATAAATTAAAACATCGTAGTAAATATAGCACATCGCAACACGGATATCCCGCAGTCGGGCATTCTATCGGTCTACTAACTCTACTTTTCGCGCTCGCGGTCACGGTATCAGTTGATGCGCTTGCATATATCGTTTCGGTATAACCGGTCCTGCGTTTAATCGCACTCCTTGTCCAGGCGTTGACTCTGCCTTTGGTGCATTCGTCGGTAATCCCTGTCGTCGAATTTCTTGGTCCTGATAGTAACTAGCCTTTACACCGAGTGGTGTCATCGGTGAATAACGAAGCGCCGCGCCGCTGACGATGTCGGCGAATTCGGCGTCATTGTTTTCTCAAATTTGATAGCTTTAAGTAACAAACAAAATAATTGCAATTTGTATTGTAAGATTTAATGTCTTATTTGTAAATTATGACAAGAAATTTTTTTGATATGAACTTTATTTACATAAATAAATTTATAACTTATGGAAAAAAATTTAAGTTAAGAATTAGTAGTTACAATTTATTTAAAAAATTAGTAGTTAAATTTTAAAATTAACTTTCGAAATTAAATAAGGAGCAAGAAACATTTGAAAAAAAAAAAGACTATTATTGTTGTAATTCATTATTTATTTATAATCGTATCATTATCTAGATCAGAATATACATTGGCAAAAAAGGCAAATGTCGGTCGCGGAATCGTACTTTTCGTCATCATCAGTCGTGGAAATACTTCTTGCGTCGGTCCCGAGATTGCACTTTTCGTCAGTCACAAGATCGCATCTCTGATGATCAGTTTAGGGAACGCTCCTGGCTATCTCTGTATAATCTTCTGTAAAGGATTTAAAGAAATGGCTCGTATAGTTTAAAGGCAATAAAAGGAATAGAAGTCAATAACGAACAAATTAAGGTGTAAAATTTTTAGTGGAATTTATTAGTATAATGCAAATTAATAATAATCTGTATGTTTTGACTTACTTAGTCTTCCTTAGCAGTAATTTTACATAAATGTAAAATAAATTAAAACATTACGAATGAATAAATTAAAAATTTTAAAACATGAAAAAAACGAAAGAGTTGAATCATAAAAAATTACATCACAGTTTAACATGTTAACGGATAAAAAATTTCGGTGATTATAGTCAAATATTATAAAAATTGGACGGTAAAAATGATTGTAAAGTACATAACTGATTCTTGTTTCCATACGAGAATAGTTTGAATCCATAGTTAAAATTGTAGTAACTTTGTTTAATTAATAAAATAGAAGTTAAAGTGATGTCAAATTTGTTATCTGAGAAAGTTTAGTTAGATCAATCAGATTAATTAAATTTGTTTTTTAAAGAATTTTTGGCTTTAATAACATCTGAAGAAATTCTGATACACTCTTTTAGAAATACGATTTTTTGAATGATTATACAATTCAATATGTTTTTTACTTTTTTTTGCCATACATATCTAAGGTACAAGCGGCAAAATGTATTGTTACACAAAAATTGTATAATTATTTAACACGCGGATTAAAAAAATGTAATGGTGTTTGTTTAAAAAGATATCATTATTTGATTATCTAAAAATGAGTAGATTTGGTTTAAGATAATAAGAAAAAATAAAATGGGAAAAATTATTTCTTTTTCTTTTTTTATTATCAAAGGCAAAAATTATTTGAGGAATGTGTACTTAAAAATTGTTTAAAAAAAGAAATTTATAACGTATTATAACACCTACTTTTCACAGAGATATCGGGTTACATTTGTATGGGTTTAAATTTTGCGACGGTACTGACGGTTAGATTGTGGTGAGAAGATCGGCTATTTGAGAGAAATGCTAGAGGAGGTTAGGTTAGGATATATCGCGCCATTGAGATAATAGCACGTTTTTATATTGTGTCCTTTGTTCGTGCTGATCATCTGTTCGAACTTTGTAACAGTTCTTAGGCAGGCAACAGTTCTGAGGGTATACGGCAATTTGCGATGACCGATGCGCTGCTAAACGCGTTCGAAAGAATAATCTTGCTGGATCGCGATGCACTGGAACACAACCGGCGGAAGGAAATGGTGGACCGATGAGAGGCGAACGATCAACGGAAATGTAACAGATGAAAACGGAAGAAAGAACATCCGTGATCGGCAGTGTTTCAATTGCGGCGCGCGATAACATTTTAGTGCGAACTGTCCCATGAAGGAGATGGATACCAAGTGCTTCGAGTGTGGTAACTATGAACATATTTCGTCCGAAAAAGGATGTTAAGTCGAAAGAAACTGTGGTCCGTTTGTTTCGTGTGTACCTCGCAAAAACTATACAAAAGAGATAATCTGTTGTGTGTACCTTGCAAAAACTATACAAAAGAGAGTAAGTGATCAAACTTTTGTAGTACTGATGAACACGAGTAGCGACATTTCAATTATGCGTCCGAGTGAATACATATTGATTGAATCGCCTAGATTATAAGCATCTAAAATAGAATTTTACGGAGTCGGAAATTATAGTACGACAACGTTAGGACAGTTTAAAACAAAAATTTTAATGAACGAATATGCTTTTTCTATATTTATGTATATTGTTTTGGACGCGATTATATTATTTTTATTGATCGGTATTGATTGATACACTGATTTTCTAGACTCCGTAGAATTTAAGGTAAAGATATGCGAGTCGGTGACTAATGACAAGGGACGATTCTTGCGATTGATGCTGTGCAGCGTGCGAGTGAAATAGATATCTCACATATACGAATTATAAGCGAGCGGTGATAGAATTATTTGCAAATTATGAATTGAATAAGTTACGAGAATTTAATATTAAAATGATGATAATTTTAAAAGATGACGAACCGATATATTAAAAAGTGAGACGTTTATCCCAAACAGAAAAAATATCGTGAATGCGCAAGTCAAAGAATGGGAAAGATAGGATATCGACCCTACACTTTCGATTTCGCCAGTCCCGTTATACTGGTAAAAAAAAGGATAGCTTTGGTAGACCGTGCGTAGATTATAGATTATTAAGTAAAAAAATAGTTAAAGATAGATATCTTCTCTTTTTGATCGAGGATTAGTTAGATTGATAGCAAAATGTTTAGTACATAAGATTTGAAGAACGGGTTTTTCCACGTTTGAATGGATGAAGCGAGTATAAAATATACATTTTTTGTACCTGATGGCCAGTTCGAGTTTTTATGAGTGCCATTCGGCTTGTAACTCGCCTTCCGTTTTTTAAATATTTATTAATGCGATTTTCCGACTTACCGAAAAAAAGATTGTGTTAACATATTTAGATCATTTAATTGTATTCTCGAATAACGAAAATGATAAATTAAACAATGTAAAAATTGTTTTGGATGTTGCGAGTCGAGCCGAATTTGCGATAAATTGGAGAAAATATAACTTCTTGCAAAGAAGGTTCGAATTTTTAAGTCTGTCGAGAACGGTACAATTCGTCTGACTGAAGACTAGGGCAGTCTTGTATTTCCGTGAGTCGTGAAGTGTACGTCAGGTACAAGCTTCTCTCGGATCAAGCGGATATTTTTGCTATGATTCGCAAATTTATTGCAGGTCTTAGCGTTGTGAATCGTCCTTTGTCGAATTTATTAAGAGCGGATGAACAGTTTTAGTTTGAGCGCTTAAAAATTACGTTAAGTGAGCGACCGATGTTAAATTTATTCCGAGCTAATGCAGAAACCGAACTACATACCCGTAGAAGTATGGTTACGAAGCGATACTGTTACAAAGAAATAGCGAAGATTAATTGTTTCATCCTGTATATTATGTAAGCTTTAAGATTACACCGGTGGAAGAGAAGTGCTATGAATTAAAGGACCTTGCGATAGTGAGGGCGCTTAGGTGATTTCGTGTATATCTGTTAGACATACCGTTCAAAATTGTAACTGTCAGTGTAATTATCAGTGATTTGCTTTGACAATGGCGAAGAGGGACTTGTGCGTACAGGCGGCCCCATTTCTAACTGCTGTTGGAAGAATTCCAATATGTCGTGGCGCATCGGCCTGATAGAAGCATGGCGCATGTTGACGTCCTGAATTGAAATCTGTTATTATCTTGGTGGTGAGCAAATGCAGGGATAGATTGGCAACGCATTTAAGGAGCTCGCTCGGGAAGATGTTGCTCGTCAAGATTTTTGAGGCGACTGAGCGAGGAAAGAAGGATAACCATATAATTCGTGGAGAAATTTTACGAAGAAATAGGACAATCATCCGACGATATGTGGATGATTATTCCTAAAGCCATGCAAATGCAAATAACAAGGAAGCTTCATAAATAAGGAGTCAATAAGGCAGACATTAGTGAGAGCTAACTACTGGACTCCGAATTTACGTCCTAAGGTCGAAAATATTGTGGCGAGTTGTGTTGTACGTATTCTAGCAGAAAAAAGCAAGGAAAACATGAATGCTTTTTAAATTTTATTGAGAAAGGAACTGCCACTATACATTTTATATCGACCATCTGGATTTTTTATCACCTGCTAAGAAGAGCTACAATCACATTCTTGTGATCATTGACGCATTTTCTAAATTTACATGGTTATATGAGATCAACAAGCAGCTGAAGTGATTAACCGTTTAAAGAAATCGTCATCTATTTTTGGTAATTCCAGACGGATGTTAGATATAGGCTCGGCTTTTACATCACAAAAATTCAAAGAATACTGTTGGATGGAGAATCGTACATCGATACCATTACTCACTAATTGAAGCATAACGAATGGTATAAGTACTTCGACATTCCGCAACTATGTCTAAATACAAAGCCACTGAAGTATTAAAGCAATGCCTTTTCGTATATTTTTTGGTGCACATATCCACGATGATCCTAACATTATGGAGTTATTAGAGAATGAACTTATTGTATGTCTCATTTAACGACGATTGAGAGGAATTCCGATGACAAGCTTTTTTAAACATCATCGGCAGCAGACTGTAGGAAGCCATGGATCAGCATTGAAGACAACGATGATATTTCTGAATGACAACGGTGGAAATGATTGACATTCGGGTCGAATACTCGAGACGGCCGAGTGTGGGTCAGTGCGACAGCACTGATGGTTAGATCGTGGTGGAGAGATCGGTTGTTTGAGAGGAATGCGAGAGAAGCGTTAAAATACATCACGTCGTCAAGATAATAGCACGTTTTTGTTTTGTGCCCTTCGTTCGCGCTAGTATCTGTTTAAACTTTGTAACGGTTCCGTCGAGACCTAATTGTACAACATTATTGTAAAATCAAATCGAGTAATATTATAAAATATCACATTTGTAGCATGACTTTTGTAATGCGACAAAAATAGGCTGTTTGAAACGTTGCGATAAAATACAAAGACAGTGATTTACATTTGCACCGTAACTTTTGTTTCCGAGATTTTTGTAGTACGACAAAGCTTTTGAAGGTTTTGTTTTACAATTTTCATGGGAGAAATCTGTCAGTCTGTCAATCTATTAATTTTGCAATCAGAAAATACATTGCTTATTTCACTCCAAATATTCTTACGTTAACATTTGTCTTTATAAAATTTTAAAGTTCCATAATATAGGTCGCGCCTTAACTAGTCTAATAAAATTTTTATTATTGAAAGACACGAAGGTACGAAAAGCTAGTAAGGCAACAAAAGTCGCATTGCAAATGTAGCGCAATGTTTTTGTAAACTAACGTGTTACCCGCGAGACACAACAAAATCTTCCCGGGGACTCGACAAAAACTTGGCTTCTTGTAGCTTTTTTTACGTTGTCGTAAGACATTTTTTTGAAACTGCGCGTTTAAACGCCATTGGTTAATTCCATAATTTTACACTGCGGCAAAAGTCGCACTGAAGTGTAGCCCAATGTCTTTGTATTGTAAAGTCGGGATTATACATGTGTGCACTGAAAAATTTAGTCGTATTAATAAATCTAGATTCAACTAGTACGTTTGTTAAAAAACGAATGAATCAGAATTTTTATAAGAATTGTCGGAATAGTATGTGATTAATTTTTTTTGTGAAATACTAGAATTTTTTTATTGATAAATGTTGAATTTAACTTCTACATAGAAAGAAATATGTTTCTTGGGATATAATAAATATTGTTGAAGTTAAATAAATTTAATTATTGGAATAGTCTAACCAAACTAATGTTTGAACTAACAAATACGATTGTTTGACTTTTAAATAAAGTTATTGTTTTTTTAAATAACGTTTTTGGAAAAATTTAATTTTTTTATATAAATAATATTTATTTAAACAAAATGTTTTTTTTTATTTAAATATTTTTTTGATTTAAATTATGTTATTCTTTCAAAAAGTTTTTTTAAATCAAATATTTTTTGAAACAAATTTTAAATTTAATTATATTATTCTTTCAAACGATGTTATTGTTTTTTTTAATTAACATTATTTTATTTGAAACTTGTTTCGTATAAACTAAGATATATACAAAGAGTGTTAATTTTGAACGAGCAAGTAGTAAAGGATTGTAATAATTTTATTTTTAAAATAAAATAAAGTATAATTAATCTTTTAATATAATATTAATCTGTATATGCAATAAAATTGGACAATATAAATAACGTTATTTTGATAAAATAATTTATAAAATTAATCAACGTAATTAAGATTTTTCTTATGATGCTAATTTGCAGAAATCGACATTTTATAAACTTTTCTTATCGATAATCATTGCGGAACGACATCTAATAACAAATTGTCAGTTGTTATATTGGCTTTTCCAACATTCACTAATATTGGGATGTTCACAATATTTGCAGATTTTATTTGAGCGACGTTTCTGCGAGATTCAAAGTCCGTGACGTCGATTTCCCCAGTCGAAGGCATACGTCACCTAATATACAGAGGTCGCTTGGGACATACTCAAGTGAGAGACAGGAATGTGAAAATCACACTTTACGTTTCCACAATAGTGGCAATTTTGAACATTTTGCCCGCTTGTGTTAACAAACTTTAACGAATTTATTACAGTGTATCTTGAGTAATTGGAAACAATTTGACCGTCGTTCGTGAGAGCTGCATTTTCGCGACCGACGATTATGAGAAATGCGGTCCCGCGACCGACAATCACGAGAAGTGTATTCTCGTGACTGGTGTTCACGAGAGGTATGATGATCATGAGGTTGCAATCCCGTTAGAGAGCCTCTAGGAGAAAGAGGCGACAACTAGTCATGTGACCAGCCTCTCTGCGATTGACTGGCACGATTACGTACAGAATTTGGTCATGTAAATGCAGAACAGATAGTTGGTTATGTTTTGAACGTTTTGGAGTACATTTACAAAGTATATTTTGTTTTATGTAATAAATGTGAAGAATATCTGTTAATTTGACGACGTAGAATTTTTTTAGATAATTAACTCTTCTATTATAGATAACGTTATCGTATAAGTATAGTAGCAAGATGGAACTGCACGTTGTCTGTAATAGAAGAATTAATTATTTAAAAGAATTTTACGTCGTCAAATTAACAGATATTTTTTATATTTATTACACAAAATAAGATGTAAATGTACTCCGAAACGTTCAAAATATAACCGACCATGGTGGAAGAATACAAGGTGTGTTCTTGTGCATATGGGTCTAACAACCAATAAGAAATGTGCTTCAGATACCGCCATCTTGTCGCGGCAATTTGAATTTGGCATACGTATTATTATTGGTTTAACTTATTTTTGTGTTTAAATTGTGATTGTTTCGTTATTTTTATTATAAGATAATTTTTAAAAAATTAAGATATTTTAATTTAATATAAATAATGCGTTTTAAAATTACTTTCTAATTCAATTTTACATAACTTTTGACAAAGTTAGTTTTTTTTAATACAATTTTTAATGTAAAAAAATTAATTCTATAAACTATTAACTATATTTAGTTCAAAAATTTTAAATTTATACTTAATCTTGATATTTAATAATAAAAAGTAGATTGAAATATACATGTAAAATATGAAAAATAATCATAAACTAATAAAAGTAATTTTTTAAAAATAAAATTATCTAATTTTATTTCCGACTTTTTGTAGTAACATTTGATACATTTTTAATTTTAATTTAATTAAGTAGAAATACATTGTAATAGCACAACATTATAATAGTTACAACAAACAAAATATAAACGAATTAAATTTTAAATATTTAGATTCAGAAATAAAATACACATAAAAATAAAAAGTTAAAAGTATTTTATTTTATAAAAAAATAAAAATTGTACAATGTTCAGAGGAATAAATATTCTAATTAACATAATATAAACTATACAAGTTATACAAAATCTTTGTATAAATTTTATACATATTTCTATGTATTTTATGGTATTATTTCAAACAAATTACATTTCCAAGTCATTATTTTTTTATATTTGTTATTTTTCTCATCTTTTTTTGTTTTTTTTTTTCATATGCGTTATTTTTCAATTTTTTATTCAACTCTCGAACACGGATATATGTTCTGGTACGAACTAAACATAATAATACAGTTTTTGGTATTATTAAATCATTTTTATCTTGTAAATTTATAATTTTTAAAGCTACATTTTTAAATATCCATGGTCCTTTGTAAATAACTGAACCATGATAATCTTGAAAAATGTTCTCCATAATTTTTGCTGTTTCAAATAATTCAGTACAAGGACTGATTAATCTTCCTCTAGATATATGATTAATCCAATCGTTATATGAATTAATCAACAATTCTGTTGGGGTTCCTAAAAACGGAAACTGATTCCTAAACCTATAGGCAACATAACCAGCAATGTATTTATTTAAGGCCTTCTTTTTCTATTACATCGACTACATTTAAATCATTAACTTAGATCCAAAAGTTTCAACTCATCTTTAGTAGGGCAATGTAATATACTTATATTTGTATCTATGTAGAAAGAAATGAAAAAGAAAAACAGTGAAAAAAATATAATATATAATAAAGAAGACAGTGGCACACGATGTTTTTTTTCCTGTGTGGTTATTTTGTGACACTTTGTTAGCACGGGTAAACGCAATTTAGCAAAAAAACAACATTGTACCATTGACTTTACATCATTTTTACATTTAATTTTTCTGCTTGTAAAGAGTGATTATTTAATAATAGTTTATTTTATTACCTTTCAAAAATAAAAAATTTTATTTGGTGCGATTCCGCGAGATATAATCCCGTGTCACGTCCCGGAAGACGGATCTTTTTACTTCCGGCGTACCTAAATTGCTGGAATTAGGGGCGCTCTTTGTTTCTTTGTCTACGTTTCTTAACTTCTCTTCTTTTACTTTTCTAAAGCTTTCTAAGTTAATTAAAAATATGAATATTAGGTGTATAAATATTAGGTGTATAAATGAATAATTTTATTTTTTCAGTTACATTCAAGGTTTATTAAAAAAAAAAAGTAAATTGAATTGTTCAATCAAAGTATTTGCCGTTGCTTTCTATAACTTTAAGCTACCTTTCAGGCAGCTGATAAATTCCATCTCGGAAAAATGTTACGTCTTTGGATACCTCGTTCAAATAAAAATTTGAGGATTGAAGGGATATGTTAAGGTTTGGAGTTCGATGTAGTTGACTGGGGGTGGGTTGTCTAGGGGTTGGGGATGGTCGTCTGTAGGGGATATGAAAAAATTTATGGGTACTGATGGATTCTCGATGTCAAGAATTTCATCTAAATTTGGGAAAAAACTCTTGAAAATTGTAAATATTCCTTTCTATTGTTTGGTTGGCGATGAGCACCACGGTGAATAAATATAAAATTACCATTGTCTTGTGTAGGCCTTTGTTGGGACACGTACAAGACAATTTCATTAATTTTTACTTATAGAAGAGAACGTTTACGCGGATGATTACGGATTTACACTGGATATAATCTATTACTAATTGCGTTCGCGAGACCGCGCCGCGCCTCGCTCCGAAACGTTGCGGGCCGGATGTTGCCCACGGATAACAATTACCTAGACAGGAATTTTCCTGCTGGAGGCGCATTCCTTAATATGTTCGCCACTTTTTTATTGAGCTGCTGTTCTTCGATGTATTCGTCTATTTTCTGTATGGTGAAAATTTGAGGATTTACCATGAGAAACAGCAAAGGGCTTTTGCCATTTTTCACTGATAGCTTGCAAATCTATATAAATAAGAATTGGCCAAAATTGACTGCTTGAACTTTTAGATATTGGCAAACCATCAATATTTATGCAAATAAGTAATACTATTTTAGTGCAATCCAGGAATAGTTTTTCTATAATAAAACTACTGTTAAGTATTTTGCGTAGTCCATTTTCTATTCCCAGGTGACAGTAAAAACCAGGATAGATACTTATAATTTCATAAGGACATGAAGTAGGTGTTTGCAGAAGCGTTCGCGAATCCTTTGGAAATTGTGGAAATGGTATTCTTAGTATAATTAATAATTCATTTATAGCACACTTAATAAGTGTCTATATTTCAAGAACCATTGTTGAACCGCATTTATAAAATCATCTACTACTGCAGGAAATGTGCCACATCGTTCTTCAAACAACGACGATTTATCTTTATACACATCTTCATCAATATTATCAATATATTGTATTGGTTCAAATAAATTATTGGTCAAAGAATTATCCTGAGAAACATGATGTGCATTATCAACGTTATTATCTGTTACAATATCGGCGGAAACATTATCTGAATTTTTATTTTGTATTAATTTTTTAATATGATTATTTGTTTGCATTATTTCCCGATTAATTTGTAAAATTTATATTAAGTCTTTTTTTACTATTCGCCGCAAATGTCTTTTACTTGTAAAATACTTCTTGATTTTAGTCATTATTCTACTACACAATTATACACGCACAATTATACAAAAGTTTATTGTTTACACACTCTTAATACACACTTTATCCATATATTATAATATTACGCCCGCGCCGAGAGACGAGTCGTCTGTTATTAGACAGGTTAAGTCGCGAAGCGTTTCTTGACAACGGCTCGTTAAATTGTGTATCGTGTATCGTGTATCACACGTGTTTATACATGTTACACACGTGTTATTTCCGTGTTCATATAAGCCCGACATGTTATCAGCGACATTGAAATGATGATTTCGACGTCGAATGAATTTTATTATTTGTCGCTGGAAAGTTGTGCCCTTACATAAACACGACTATAAAAATATCAATTAATTGATACGTTTGGTGAATTCTGCAGGTCACTGGCATTAGTTGCATTATTCATTTTTTTTCACTAGCTGATAATATGATACTCGACTAGCACCGCACGTACACAACAAGAATCGCTTGAACTGGCTTGAACTGCGTGTATTAGGTTAGATCTACAATAGGTATAGTAAGCCTTAGGCCGGATCTACAATAAGTGTAGTAAGCCTTAAGCCATAAGGAATTAACCAATTATATTCGATTTTTCTTCTTAAGGTTGGTTTATAATAGCCGTAACCGTTAACTTAGGCCGGTGCCGTAGAGGCCGTTACCGTAATCTGTAAAAGGGGCGTTTATAATAGTTCAGTCGGGGGCGTTTATAATAGTTACGGTCGCAGTCACACCGTAAAACGCATAACCCTGTAAAAGTTATATTTTTTTATATAAATAAATTTAAATTAAAATAATGGATTTGTCGAACATAAAAACAATGGATTTATCTGAAATTATTGTGTGTGGAATGTTTTTATCAATTCTGGGGCTGGCATACACTGCATATGAAGACGCACCGTTGGTTAAAAAAATAAGGAGAAAACGCCGTTGGAGTGTACGCCCAATTAATCAAAAAAGGAAGGACACAGGACATTTTCATAATTTATTTAAAGACATGGCGACAGTAGATAATGAACAATTTATTAAATATACAAGAATGTCGCAGACCAATTTCTACAAATTGTTAGGACTTATACGACACAAATTAATAAAGTGGAGCAGACGTGAGCCTATAAGTCCGGAACATAGGCTAGTTATTACATTATTGTAAGTGATAAAATCTTCTAATTTTTATAATATCTTGTACAGAATTATATATATATTAGTTTCGATGTAAAGAATAATGTATAATTTATATTATTGCAGCTATTTGTCTCAAGGCTGCAGTATGCAAGTAGTTGCATGGTCCTTTTTGATTGGAAAAACTACTGTATCTGTAATAGTCAAGGAAACTTGTGAAGTAATATGGAATGTTCTTAGTTCCATATATTGCAAACAACCAACAGTCGAAGAATGGAAAAAGAAAGCGGACGAATTTTACAGACAATGGAATCTCCCTAACTGTTGCGGTGCAATCGATGGGAAACATATAACAATTCAGGCACCCAAAAAATCAGGAACTGCTTTTTTTAATTATAAAAAAACATTCAGCATCGTCCTCATGGCTGTTTGTGATGCTGACTACATATTCACACTTGTAGACATTGGAGCATATGGCTCGCAAAGTGATGGTGGAGTATTCTTGGAGTCAGTCTTCGGCCGAGGATTGGAATCCGGTAAGATAAAGTTACCAGCAAACACACCATTACCGAACACAGATATAGATTTTCCATACTATTTTGTTGGAGATGAGGCTTTTCCTCTAAAACCATATATTCTAAGACCTTATCCAGGAAAGAATTTAAATCAAGAAAAACAAATCTTCAATTACCGATTATCAAGAGCAAGGAGAACAATAGAAAATTCATTTGGCATTTTAGCATCGAGGTGGAGAATCTTGCGAAATAATATCATTGGCGAAGTTGATAATATAGAAAGGATTACCGCTGCCACAATATGTTTACATAATTTTCTGCGCATTTCTGAAAAAGATGCCGAACAGCTAGTGTATTGCCCTTCAAATTTTTCTGACACTGCTCAAGGAAATGGTCATATTACAGAAGGCTTATTTCGAAAAGAACAAATTGATAATAGTTTTCAAAGAATAGGACGCATGGGTGCGAATAATCCATCAAGATCAATGATTGCTCTACGTGACAGAATGGCACATTATCTTTCGCATGAAGGAGCAGTTCCTTGGCAGTGGGCACATATTTCAAGAGGATCCAGACCGGAGTGACATCGATAAAGACGAGAGCACGAAACTAATGAATAAAAATTATACTTAGATTAGCAAATAAAAATTGTACAAAACAAGTTTAGGATAAAACGATTTATTTTTATATTACATTATATATGTATTACTCTAAATAATTGGCAATTACTTGCATGATTTCTATTTTGCAATGTATCAATTGTCTGTTGTCTAAATTTTTCAAGTCAGCATATATTGAGTTACAAAAGTTTTTCAAGGAATTATCTTCCGCAGTCAAAGTGTTTCTTTCAGTTACAAATTTTTGAAAAATATCTACGGCTTCATCCATTTTGGCTTGGAAAGATGCTTTATTTGAGGAACCTTTGTCACTCGGAGTAGTAGATCTGGAGCGCGAGCGTTTTGCTGCAGGTGATTGAGTAGTTTCTCTTGAAGTGCGGTTTATGGTTTCTTGTGAAGTCTCGTCCATCGATACGTCGTCAAAATCCTTATGTGTACCTGAAAATTGAATTAGTACTATTTTTAATGTATTATTACTATGTTTATAATTGAAACAAATTATTTTAATATTTAAAGAGAGTAAATTAGTATAATTTGAAGAATCAATCATCAGTATAAAATCACTCTACGAAACTATACATTGCAACGTAAAACATTTATAATTGCTACAACCGAAAGTGTTTATTATAATAGTATCTATAAAACCAAAGACGTAAAGAAAATTACAAAATTTTAAAATAAAATTGCAAACCAGTTTGTTCGTCCAGATATTCCACATATTCATTTGGTGTTTCATCAAGGTACTGAACATCTTCATAATCTAATTCTTCAGCAGCATTATGCTTTTGAGCCAAATTTTGAGAATCTTTGGCATAGGAATCATTTGATAGCATAGAACATGAAGAATCTTCAGTGTCTTTGCATGGTGACTCGACGTTACTAAATGTCTTCCGTCGTTTTACACATTCGTGTAAAAATGCCAAATTTTTCATTAATGGCCATTCTTTCTGATCCGATGCTCCTGATCCTGATCGTATTAATTTGCATCGTTCTTTTGAAAATCGATTCCGCAAGGCAATCCAGCGATCTCTACATTCAGAACCTAAATAACAATTATAATTATTTAATACTCATTCCATCAAGTATGTACATCTGTATTTATGTAACTTTATATGAGACATATATATTCAACGTACTTCAACTAATTGAAAAGGACAAAAAAATATGTTGAAAAGGCTCAATTAATTTAAATTTAAAAAGATAAGTAGCTAGAGAGCCTACGACAGTTATTAATTCGTATAATGTATATTATTAAAAAAAAAACAATAACAAATGTGGACTCTCTAACTTATCTTTTTAAATTTTAATTGAAAATGTTATAAATGTGATTGAAAACCAGTCATTTATCACAATTCAAACTTTCTATATCTTCTCTAACAAAATAACCTAACTTTTTATTTGTGTATACAAAACGAACAGAAATTTAGGAAAAACTTTCATGTTAGTATTTCTATAATAATTAATATTTATCAAATACATTGTAATATACTCACTTGATGCATTCAATTTGTTACCAATAAATTGCCAAGAGTTTTCTACGACATTTTTGTTCTTATAATCTTTTTCTTTCTTGTCGTATAAATGCCGAAATTGTTCGACCCACAAAATTAAATCCGCGTCATTTATTTGTACATTCATCACTATTACTTTTTTTTTTTAATAGACCACTATATCACGTATGTTGTATGTCAAAAGGTTATGTGCTTTCGACTCCCTTGATGGATTTCAATTCTTTTCCGTTGCTTTCACTGGCCGTAGGCCGGTAAAGATAAAGTTGAGTCAACTTTTCGGTTACGGCCAAAAATAACAGATTACGGCCAACTATTATAAACGGTAGTACGGGTTTCCTATCTTTCAACTTTTACGGCACCGGCCTAAGTTAACGGTTACGGCTATTATAAACCAACCTTTACTTTCAATTACAATTGATCAGTTTCTTATGGCATAAGGCTTACAGTTATTGTAAATCCGGCCTTAGCAAAAAGGACACCACGCGAAAAAGTTATATTAACTTCCAATTGTTTAGGCCGAGCGCACGACGTCACGCATGTGTGCGTCTAGTTCGCACATATATATTGTTGTTAAAACGTTTTGTTCCGTTACAAATAAAACGTTTTACACGCAACACTCGTACGACGTTGTGCAATGAACATTTCACTAACATCACATATATAATGTTATTAAAACGTTTTTTAATGTCCCAAAATAAACGTTTTACATGAGAAAATTCATGTACCATTATATAATTAATGTTTAAGAAACGTTTCGTATATAACGTTAAGCTTACATTTTAAAATGTTACTAATGACACGTTACAAATTAAATGTTCTTTAAACGTTGCAAAACGGTTAATATGTAACGTTACAAACTGGATGTTGTTTGAAAGTCGTGTAACGTTTCAATTGAAACCTTTCAAATATTCGTTTTAATTACAGAAATGGAATGTTCTTGTGACGTTCCGTAGACGTTAGAAATAAAACGTTTTACCAAAACGTCTATGCAACATAAACATTCATTATAAAACGTTTTTAATGCGATGTATTTTTTTTTAACGTAACGTTTTCTAAAGGTTTCATGTTTAGTGGGTATAATCTATTACTAATCGCGTTCGCGAGACCGCGCCGCGTCCCGCTTCGAAACGTTGCGGGCCGGATGTTGCCCACGGATAACAATTACCTGGACAGGAATTTTCCTGCTGGAGGCGCATTCCTTAATATGTTCGCCACTTCTTTATTGAGCTGCTGTTCTTCGACGTATTCGTCTATTTTCTGTAAGGTGAAAATTTGAGGATTGAAGGGATATGTTAAGGTTTGGAGTTCGATGTGGTTGACTGGGGTGGGTTGTCTAGGGGTTGAGGATAATCGTCTGTAGGGGATATAAAAAAATTTATGGATACTGATGGATTCTCGATTACGGGAATTTTGTCTAAATTTGGGAAAAAACTCTTTAAAATTGTAAATATCTATTCCTTTCTATTGTCTGGTTGGCGACGAGCACCGCGGTGAATAAATATAAAATTACCATTGTCTTGTGTAGGCCTTTGTTGGGACACGTACAAGACAATTTCATTAATTTTCACTTATAGAAGAGAACGTTTACGCGGATGATTACGGATTTACACTGGATATAATCTATTACTAATCGCGTTCGCGAGATCGCACCGCGCCTTGCTCCGAAATGTTGCGAACCGGATGTTGCCCACGGATAACAATTACCTGGACAGGAATTTTCCTGCTGGAGGCGCATTCCTTAACATATTTGCCACTTCTTTATTGAGCTGCTGTTCTTCGATGTATTCGTCTATTTTCTGTATGGTGAAAATTTGAGGATTGAAGGGATATGTTAAGGTTTGAAGTTCGATGTTGTTGACTAGGGGTGGGTTGTCTAGGGATTGGGGATGGTCGTCTGTAGGGGATATAAAACAATTTATGGATACTGATGGATTCTCGATGTCGGGAATTTCGTCTAAATTTGGGAAATAAACTCTTCAAAATTGTAAATATCCATTGGTGTGAGTTCGGGTGTATTAGTAAGTTTTAACCGTTTAGTGGGAAGAGGTGGGTTATGAGATTCCTCAATCTCTTCGTTTGGCGGAGGAGGTACTTCCGAATCGAGGAACTCTTGGATTTCTCGATCAAAATCTTTAACGTTTTTTTCTGTAAGGGATCTTAATACGCAAATTGCTGCGCGCCTACTGGAGGGGGGAGGAATTTCATTAGCTTTTTTTATTGAGGAAAGCAAAATATTTTAGTATTTTCAGAACTTAACTAGTTAAGTTCTTACTTGGCGATGCTTCGCGTTAATGGCTTGAACGATCTAAATGATGTTTTAGCCATTTGATTTGCATTGATGAAGAAAAGAGGGGAATAATCATGAGTTTTGGCTAAAAAATTAAATTTGAATTAAATGGTGTTTGCAACTATCTTCATTTCTTTTATTTATTTAGGTAAAGGAGGTAAAGAGGGATAAAGACGGAAAGAAGTAAGAGAAAGGAAGTTCTAAATTTTTTAAATAATATTAATTTTTTTGTAGTTGTTAAGATCAATAGTGAGGCGCTCTTAATAATAATTTCTTAAAGTTAATATGGAACAACGACATTCGTGCTTAGCAGAGTCTCGCAGTTGGTAAATGAACGTTTACTTATTTACTATCGCACCAGAGGTAGAATGTGAAATCTTAAAAATAATAATTCTTAAAATTAGAAAGGAAGTGGCGATATTTGTGCGTGGCGGAGCCTCGCAGTCGACAGATGAGCGTTTGCTCACCCACTATCGCACCAGAAGTAGAATGTAAAATTTTAAAAATAATAATTTTTAAAATTAAGATTTTAAATGCTACAATATCGATAGTGAATTTAAGAGAAAAAAAATGAGAAGATGAGAGAGACACATCTACTGGCTTGATGAAAGAGGGTTCAATGGAAAAATATAGTCGAGTTGCAAACACACACAACGATAACGATAACTTTGAAGGATTATTTTATGGTTTGTCCTGACTCTGCGCGTCGAGTTGTATACGGTTTAAGGATGTTATGTATGCTTCTCGGGATGATAAGTAATTATTAATTACAGTTTCAAGATTTATTTATTGCTTTGGTAATTATACTTTTATGTACCATATAAAATAAATTTACAATGTTACTATAAGGTTACACAAAGGGGCGAAGAGGGGTGTAGTACAAAATTCAGTGTTATCAGACTTATAAGATAGCAGTGGAAAACAGGGATTGTTCAAAATTGGAGTTATTCTTTCGGGAGGTTCGTTCTGAGTCGGAGGTGTCCGGCTGATCGGTTATGGTACTACACACAGTTATTAATTTTAATGAGATTATAACTAAATAGACAGATTTTTATATTTATCGTTCCGCATTGCTTATGGTAGCGTCGTAGTAACACTTCCCAAGAAACGATCGCGATTCTCCCTGATTGTTCGATAATCGAAATTGTTATAAAAACGTGGTATATCCATGTGTATCCATCTAATATTAAAGTATAGCGACAGCGAGTTGGGAATCTCGATCGCTATTTGATGATTTATTCGTCTCGTGTACATTATTATTCCTGCGTCCCGTCTCGTCACTGGGCATCCTAAACCCCATTTGTCAAAACAGGCGTCGGACGGGTTGCCTATCTTCCAGGGGCCCTTGTCGGCTTGTGGTCGGCTATATATACGATCGATCCGTTAGCGATCGGGTCGTACCTTTAGTTACTACAATATAATTTATTTATGATTATAATGAGATTATATATATTTCTCGAATTGCACGATAGTTGCATAAACCATTTAATATGGTCACTTTTTATAGTTTTAATGTTTTAAACTGTCACAAACTGAGACGCGGCAGGTATCTCGCTTTCCCCGTCGCTGTCATCCTCGTTGTTGTTCGCCGGATCGTCGTCTCGGGTCGGTGAGTCATCGGGCGTCGCCTCTGGCGTCAGCGTCGGGCGTTTCGTCGGCGTTTCTGCGTCGGGCTTCGGGCTCGGCATCGGCGTTGGCCTTGGTAGATTTGCCTCTTTCTGCGCGCTCGGCCCGGTCCTCGCTGTTTCCTCCATCCTGGGAATTTTTACCGACAGGTTTCACGGACCGGTGCAGCGTCGACGGAGTCAGGCGGCTGCAAGGTTAGGTTGTGACCGAACATGCTCACAGAATTAATAAATTCTTAGAGAATCTTAATATTTCCGAAGATTCCTTACTTTACACGGTCGCCAGGTCGGTGTACAGCCCCGCCGCCAGGGTGTGGTCACGGCCCTCTCGTCTTGTCGGCCGGATGATGTAATACGCCTACACGGCTTTGGAATGCGGAAGTCCTCGTTGTTTACGTCCGCTCAGACTTGGCTGGGACCCCCGCGTTGATAGAATCCTCTGGGACGTCTCGCTATGCGGTGCGCGTCGGATGACGCAATCTCCCGCCACTAACGGATGCTCGCCCAGGATGGGAATTTTGGGTCGCACGAATAATTTAAGGCTTCAGGGTTTTCACACAACTCGATTTATTAATACATTCGCGCACACACTCACAATGTGTGAACGTGACAAATAATATATAATATGTAATTCAATAAAACTTTATTCACGGCATTGCCGTTTATTGCAAATGTGAACTTATAATTATTTATGCATGCACGCACGCCGCTCACTCTCTCTTTCTCACGCATGCTCGCACGGCTCAGCGTATCACGGATCGAGTGTTTTAATCGGGCTTTAACGCGTTTATTTGCATGCACAATAAACAAACAAATATAATATATGCGCTGTTGCGCTCGAAATGCGCCGCTTACTATCACGACGCTTGTCGTATACGAAAATATGAACATTGGTTAACACGGGTATATAAATCTTTATAATATATATATATATGACGCGGTTTTCGCTGTCGCAGTAACAAACTTCTTATAAATATAATAATCTTTACAAAACTTATGCGGACTTGCCGCTAACGCATATCTAATAGTAAATATTAAGAGAATCTGATTAAAAACATATAATATGAACGGGTACGGTCTTGCCGTTATGAACAAACCTAAGATTAATGTTTATTATCACAAGAAAGTGAATTTAATGTTAAACAAACTGTATATATGCGGTCTTGCCGCTATAACAAAGTAAATATAATGAATACTGAAAATACTATCACAATATATAATGTGACTTTACTGCTAACGTTAAATATAGTATGCGGTCCTTGCCGCTGCAAACACAATCAATGAATATACTATTATTAATAAATCTAATGCGAATTTAACGCAATAATAATGCTACGCGGTCTCGCCGCTGCGAGTATGCTTAATACTATCTAAAATATATTTATATAACTTAATCTACGCATAGTAACACGCACACACTGTATATATATACTTAATAATTAATCTTACGTATCTAAACTTAAAATTACACTGCACGGTTTCTAGTCTTTGCGCGCACAGAGTTTAATTTCTCGTGAGTCACAGTGTGACGTAACGCGATGCAGGGGGCACGTCGGGATTCCCCTCGTCCCCTCCATCGAACTGAGCTGCCGGCTGAGTCGGCGGAACCGTGAGTCATCCTTCCTCGGCTCGTCCGTCGGTGCCTGGCTTGCTGGTTGAGTTAATATGTTCGAGTCGGGCGTCGGACTCGGCGTCGGCGTTGTCCTCGGCGTCGGTGTCGGTGTCGGCGTTTGCTTCGGCGCCTCGTCCATCCTCGCCACGTTGATTCGGAGGTCTCGGATCGGTGCAGCGTCGGCTCCTGCTGGCGGTCTACTGCAAGGTTAGGTCTACCAATAATCGAGATATAAATTTTTTAAATTCTACGAATGAGTGTGTGTGTATGTGTGCACATATATTAAAAATTTTTTTACTTTAATTGGATTTTATGATTCTAGTACAATTTTCATTTCTTATGTTCATAGGACGATTAAAATGTAATTTTTGCATCTTAGAATAATAATTTATGATCTTACTTTCATAATAATAAGATATCTGAACATTATAATTAATCGTCGCTTTCCGTCTTTCGATTTCTCGATAGGCGGGATAGTTTATTGGAAGGGTAGTATATGATTTACAATGAATGATTACGCTATCTTTAGGGCGAACTCAAGGAGGAAAACCGAGTCTGCAAAGAGCAGGCCCGGCAAAACCCCTTTCGAATATTTATTGAAGAATCACTTGAACAAGAAAAAAGACAAAAGAATCAAAGTAGACAAATGTGAGGCGTAAGCGTTGTGTTCAAATTCGAATAACGAGTGAAAATCGCTACGTGGACGATGCAAATGGAGATCGGGCTCCCGCGCACCGGCTGCAGACACGGTCGCGCGCGCGAAGTACTCGAGGGCGACTCGAATCTCGCTCGACCTGCGTTATCGAGATCACGAATTTACGCGAGCACTTATAGTGCGAATCGAGGAGACTCGATTTTGAATTTCGCAGGCGCACTTGCAGCGTAATGGCACTTCACTGGTCGATCTCTCGGAAGGAACTGTACGTTCGGATCGGTCGGCACGTGCCGGCTTCTCCTCGTGTTTCCCTTCCCCGCTTCGCGTTACCGCAACGCTTGGTAAGAATCGGGAAATTACGCAGAGCCGGTCTTGTCCACGAATCACGCCTTCAGGCGTGTTGCGCAATGAAATTTGGACAAGTTTTCAAATGCTGCCAATCGTAGCTTTATCTGTGTTCCAACGGAACACAAGATTTATGATTAAAATCACATGGATGATTACTTTTTATGGATTCAGTACAATTTTCAGTCTTTATGTCTTTAACTGGTTAGTAAAAAAGCAATTTATTTTCCTTAATGCACGAAGTTGCCGGCTAAGTGTAAAGCATACGAAAAAAACCCAACTTTCAATTTATAGCCGGGGTATTTTCTTTGCACTAGAGTTCTTACAATTCTTGTGGAAACTGTAACAAAGCGCTTCTACCAATAAATCTAACTAACGCTTAGTGATATCTAGGGGATGTCTTATATTATTATATTGTAAAGCGCGTTCGCGGAAAGAAAGGAAACACTGTTAACTTTCAAAAACCAAACAGTTTTATTTGGAGATAAAATACAAGCATGTCCGCTTGGCATTCACGACGCGACGGGCGTACTAGATTAAATAACGGCCGAATTTTTGGACTCTCGCGAAAAACGACTTTGAAAAAATTTATACAAATTAATGAATAATGCAGTATTTGGTAAAATTATAGAGAATGTACGCAATCATGTTGATGTAAAACTATTGACGAAATAGGAGGGGCGGTACGACCCGGAGGCAATAATTGTTAAACCGAATTTTCACAGCTGTAGCATTTTTGTTTAAAATTTAATTGCCGTAGAATCGCGTAATCTGAAGGTGAAATTCAACAAGCTAATCTACGTAGGAATGTGTATCTTTGACATCAAAAATCTGCTTATACGAATTTCAAGAGTACAGCTGCCTCTGTATCGAGATAAATGTAGAGTCATGTACACCGACACCGCAGTCTTATATAGTACGTCGAGTTCGAGGATGTTTACGAAAACATGAGGCGTCACATTTATAGATTTGACACGAGTGATTATTCGGCCGACAATGCATATGATATGTTTCTCGAGAATAAAAAAGTGCCGGCCCTAATGAAAGACGAGAACAATGACGCGATAATGACCGAATTCGTCGGACTTAGTGCAAAAATATATGCGTTGAGAGTAGATAGAAAGGACATCAAAAAGGCGAAGGATGTCAAAAACATTGTCGTGGCACGAGCCACAATGTTCAACGATTACACACGCTGTCTCAACGAAGGGATCGAGATAACGCGTCGCCAATCGTATATACGATCGAATTTACACGAAGTATACACGGTGTCCAAAACGAAAATCGCCTTGAGTCTGTACGACGACAAACGATATCTTCCGGATTCGACTGAGACGTGAGCACATTGGCGGATACCTTTGTACGTATGTACATAGTATGTATTTATCTATTTTTTATTGTTTTTCTTTGTGGTTTACAATCTCATCAATTAAAATACATATATTTTGTACGTCACTTCGCGACTTGGCCATTGGGCAGTCTTACAAACGGTTACCCTTTCTCCTCTCCGCGCCCACCTAAGCCTTTTCCCTTTTCATATTCTTTCATCCTCATCTTTTCCTCTTTTTTTTATCTTAGTTTCTTACACCAACCTTCTTCTTTTGCCCCCTGTGGCGCCATCTCCGTCTCTTCCTTCCACCAATTTTTTCCACGTCATTCTATGTTCTCGCCTTCTCACCTATTGCTTTTACTTCACTTTTCATCTTCAATCTTTGACTTTCCTCCTACTTTCCTTTAATCTCCGATCACCTTTATCCCGCCTACCCCTATAATCTTCTCGTTGCTCTATATCTCCTCTCTTTCACTTTTTTTTCATACTTATTTCTCACTTCCAAAATTGGAGTCGATTATCCATTTTGCTATTCCACCGCGGCGCTATCATATTTGCTGCAAATAAAATAAAAATAATTTGCATTTTCTGTTAACTGCATCGATACCGTCTACTAGCATCAATTTCCATTCATCTATAACTGTTTGAATTGCTGTTTCACACGAATAATTTTTTCTGAAGCCCGACTGATGTTCCGTTATGATATTATTACTTTCTAGGTAGACCTCAATTTGCTTTTTAACTATTATCTCTAGTACTTTTTCATATATTGGTAATATATTAATAGGCCTATAATCACTTGCCCTCTTAGGTTTCTCTACTTTTGGTATTGGAATTATCGTGGATGTTTTCCACTCTTTTAAAAAACAACCCTCGTCATAGTTTGGGTGGCTCCAATCATGCGTAGTTGCATAAGCAAAGGCTCAGGTATTGAAAATGCGGCCTGGTCAAGCATGAGGAGAACGTCACGCTCGGTTGCAGTGATGGGTTGTCGGAGTTTGACTTTTAGGCTTACCATGCGAAACCACATCATTGCGGTAGCATAGTAGTCTAAATATTCAGGCAGAAGAGTTTTCTGCACATTTGCATCATCTGCGAGATATTCAGCGTACATAATACGTGAAATCTCAATTAGTATGGGAGCAGAGGGAGTGATTCTTGTATCTTAGTTCACTTCTCTACTGCTCATGCCTGTTGCAAAGACAGATCCTTTTGATGGATCATCGTTGGTAGGTGTCACATCTTTTGTCTCAGCTGCTGTTTGCAGATGGGCAGGAGGGTTTATTCCTTTAGGGAATTTCCTACCCTTAGGTTGTCTTTGCGGGTTCGGCTGTGGTGGTTGTTGTCGGTTTGGTGGTTGTTGTTGGTGTGGTTGTGGCTGTTGTTGAGCCAGAGCGACAGCTGGCTTTATAGCTGCGCCCCTCTGACCGAAACCATTTCTTTGATTAAGGCCAGGTAATATAGCGTTAGGGTCACGCTGATTCTCTGGACGGCCTAAGTACACACGTCTTGGCTCCATGGTGTTTGCGATACTAACCTCAGCGGTATAGAGTATCTCGGACAAACAAAATTCCCTGTAGAGAGAGAGAGAGAGAGAGAGAGAGAGAGAGAGAGAGAGAGAGAGAGAGAGAGAGAGAGAGAGAGAGAGAGAGAAACAATTATATATACACACATTCACACACACATGCTTACGCAGATGTAGAGAATAAACTTACCAGGCGAAGAAGCCACCAGCCGGAGTAATCCATTCTGCACATAATTCCAATAGTAAAAAAAAAATACAAAAAAGGAGGAACTAACTAAAGAGGGGGAGGAACACAAATACTATACTTATACTTAAAATAATCACTATATTAACTAAAGGAGGGAGGAAGTTCAATCACTCCTCCGACTCCTTATCTCCCCCTTCTCCCCGAAGTAGTCTTCACGCGCAGGAGAACGTTCGAGAGCACCAACATCACGCTCCCACTCCCCTTCGGACTCCGAAACGTCCACGTCCTCCAACAGCCGGTCTATCATACCGGGAGACGGGGGAAAAGCATATGGAACATTATCCGAATCGGAGACCTCGTTCTCATCGGAATCCTCACTGGAGAACACTTCGCTTTATTCCTCCTCGGAGCCCTCGTACTCCGCCGCGTCCTCCACTTGGTCCTCAAAAATCCCCACAATTTTGCCCTCGTCCGGGGACGCGTCATCCAAAGCGATAACCCCCGGATTAGGCGACGGGGGTGGCGATGGCGGCACTAAAAACTGCTTTTTTTTCTCTCGCGGACCGTCGAAAATGAAAAAATATCTCGCACGACAGCTCGGACAAGACTGATCTTAGAGCAGTCCAAGACAGTCGACCCAAAGGCCACATTAGCTGAGATAAACATTACATCTTTCTCACGCACAATTAAAGAAGAGCACGACGTCGACGAGATAAAATAATGCTGATTAATAAGATGCAAGGTAGTAATGATAAACCATCTTGCAGGGGACTTCTATGTATTTACCTGGCAACAGTAGCTCAAGGAAGCGACACGCCGTATCAAATGGAAAAATTCACCCATCATCCGGGGATCTACTATGAGAAAATATCATGGACGCCGACGACAAAAAGATAATTGACGAACAACTCGCAATGTTACATGACGCACAACAGTCAACACAGCACGCAGTACACAACCAACTAAAAATAATGCAGGCAACTATAGCACACATCGACGAGACAGAAAAGACAGTACAACATAATGAATATCTCCTCGCGAACGCGACCAAAAACCTAAAGCTAGAACTACTAGAAAGCGAACGCGTAAACAACATACAATCGAATTTTATAATTATCAGCACCGTACTGTCAGAGTTAACTCGCGATGCGGAAGACGTCTTAGATTACGTCACCCTATTAAAAAGGGGTATGATGCACCTCAGACTAACGCTTATAGACCATATTATACAACTGCTTAAAGACGCGAACTCTCAACTCCCGGAAGGACTCTATTTTCCATTTAGAGCGAACCAGGAGGAATGGTTGTGACCGAACATGCTCACAGAATTAATAAATTCCTAGAGAATCTTAAAATTTCCGAAGATCTCTTACTTTTCACGGTCGCCAGGTCGGTGAATTGCCCCGCCGCCAGGGTGTGGTCACGGCCCTTTGTCTCGATCGGCCGGACGATGAAATGCGCCTACACGGCTTCTGGATGCGGAAGTCCTCGTAGAAATACGTCCGCTCACACTTGGCTGGGACCCCCGCGTTGTAGAATCCTCTGGGGTGCTTCGCTGCGTGGCCGGCGTCGGATGACGCAATCTCCCGCCACTAACGGTCACTCGCCCAGGATGGGAAATTTGGGTCGCACGAATAAACAAAGGCTTCTCGGTTCTCACACAACTCGATTTATTTAATTATTCGCGCACACATTCACGCTACGGCCTTAGGACGCCCACGCGTGTGTCGCTATTCACTTGTCTACGTGTCGCCTCTCGCACAACGCACGCAGATATCGCGAATTTATTACGCGCTCGCGTTAATTAATACGCGCGGAAAGAATCTGCAGGCAAGGCTCGCGGGTGGTGTCGCAAAACTTTGATGTCGCGCCCGTTGCTGCCTATGCACTAATTTCGTAAGATACGATAACGAGATCGCGCGGGAACACGTATATGCACGCACGTCCGTCTCCCGAGACGTCTCGTTGCAGACTTTCGTCGTTGGGACGCCGAGCCGTTCGTTCTCATGCATCCCTACCACTCGGTGCACCCCGATTGGCTTGTTGTTGTCAGGCTGTAGTCTGTCGCCAATCGGTGAGCATCGAATGGTATCTCACTCATACTCACTTCTTTTCTCGCTCTGATGCTATGGCACCGCATGCGCAATGCGTCAGAATTCCATAGCGCCGAGCGAGTAACATCGCAATGCTATTGGTCGCACTGGTCCGTGCATACGGACTGCCTTAGAGGCTTAATGTCCCAAAATGAATAATTATTGTTTAAATTAACTGTATTGCCTAATTTGGCATTAAACAAGATAAAATAATCAAGAAACGTGCGCTCGCGCTAAGCGATATGCGCTCTGAATAAAATTACGGACCAGTGTTACCTACGGTGTGAACGCGCTTAAAGCGTCACTCAAAAATTAATGAATAACATCAATTAACGCAGGCTAATGCGTTGATTACATAAAATGTTCCGGTTCGTCTGTCGTAGCGTCGTAAACCTGCCAGAGAACGGTCGCGATTCTCTCTTGTCGTTCCGATATAGTTATCGTTATTAAAACATGATATATGACGTTCCACCAATGAATATTAAAATAAAGGGTTATCGTCTGGGGAATCTCGCGCAAGTACGACCATGGGCAACCTAACCTCGAACTGTCAGATTCCGGCTGCCTGGTTCTCATGAGTCTTATGCCGCTCGCGGTCCTCGGCTATCTCTGTCTCTGTTTAAGAAGAGCACAGAAACTTACTTACGACGTTTTACGGAACGTGACAAATAAAATATTGAATATAAATGCAAAATAACATGCAATGGATATAATTTATTCCGGCTGTGCCGTCTAACACGTTAATATATATCATATAAAATTTTAATGCACGCACACATGCCACACACTCCTTTCCATACACGCACGCTCGCACGGCTCGGCGCATACGATCGGAATGCGATAATCGGGCTATACTGCGTTTGTTTAACATGCACATAAAAGAAATAAAATGGATCTCGCATCCTATCGCGAGTGTGACACTCTAATGTCATTACAACGGAATATAAAATATCATGTGCGCTCTGTCGCGCTCGCAACATGCCGCTCGCTATCGCGACATATAGTTTAACAAATATATGTGTACGCTTTCGCGTGTAATAAACGTTTTAACAAATACATGAATTATAATAATTACAATGAATAAAATAAAAACATAAATGAATTTAACATCATGTAAGGAATATGAAGTATAGAATGTAATAATATATAGATGAATTTAACGTTATCTAAACGTATGCGGTTCTTGCCGCTGCACAAACAATAAAGGATATTTATGAATATAATTGAATATTAAATGTAATGAAAACTATAGACAAACTATAACACGCGGTCTCGCCGCTGCGAGTATTTACACTACTCTAACTTAATAATTGATATACTTAACTTAACGCACGCTTTACACTATTTATCTATATACACTTAATAACTAATATCACACGGATAACTGTTTCACGCGCACTGAGTTTCGCGTTATGAGAGTCACAGCGTGACGTAGTGTTCTGCCGGAGGAACGGTAGTCTCCCCCTCGTCCCCTCCGTTGAGTCGGGCTGCCGGCTGACTCGGCGGGATCGGTGACTCATCGTCGTACGTTGCATCCGCCGTTGCCTGGCTCGCCTGCTGCGTTAGTTCGCCCGAATCGGGCGTCGGATTCGGCGTCGGCGTCGCTCTCGGCGTCGACGTCGGTGATGTTCTCGGCGTTGGTCTCGGCGTCGGCGTCGGTGGAGTCCTCGGCGTCGGCGTTGACTTTGTCATCGGCATCGTTTTCAGCGTCTCGTCCATCCTTGCAACGCTAACTCGGATGTCTCGGATCGTAGCAGCGTCGGCTTCTGCTGGCGGCTGCATGGTCAACTATTGAACAATTTGCAATTGTAAGCGCATACTGCGACAGCGTAAATATATACACGATTTTGCGTTTTCCATTAATATCGGCGTCGAAATACGAAATATTAAATGTGATAGCATTACCTGTGCCAGAACATAATAACACATTCTCAGTAATAGATATCAGGTATCCTACCATAGCGATAGACGGGGATCAGCACACGTACATAACCTTGCATCGATTTACAAAATTGTATGAAGATAAATAAAGATTACCTATGCGAGCGAAATTATCCTGCGAATAGGATTAATCCGCACTCCGTGTGTGAAGTTAAAACGTTTCTAGAAACCGATAGGTATCACGAAAATTGTAACATTAAAAACATAGCGTCTAACCATAGTTTTTGGATAGCCTTAAGCGACTCGCACTCATGGCTATATTCCGTACAGGAAAAACAAACTGTAACATTATACTGTAAAGACCACGGACAGATAAAGGAAGTGATTGAAAAAACGGGTAAAATAACATTGAAGAATAACTGCAAATTAATGACGGAAGACACAATAATAAAGTCTCCTAAGTTATCACACGATACAGAAATAGAAACATATTTACCACAATACAATATTTCTATACTAGAGAACGAAACAAAGCTAAGCATAAATGCAGTGCAACCGATAAAATTAAAAAACATTGTCCTACATTCCTCAAAGTTAGAGGACTTAAACAAAAAAATTATTGAAATGGACAAAAAATTGAATGAACAACCGAATACAAATTTTCAGTCACCGCACTTTATCTATCCAACGGCTACCAGCGGAACAGTGATTGTAATAATACTAGCAATAATAATAACTGTTGTTGTAATAAAAAAGAAAAAACGAAACAGCCATGAGAAGCGAGTCACACTAGACGTAGATGCGGAATATACAATTCCCAGATCTATTTTAAAGCGTAGCAGTAGCACGCGTTTTTAATTAAATATACAAAAACTTTGTACTTCCTTTTTTGTTTTTTCAACGGGGGAGGGATGTTGTGAGCGAAACAACCAATAAAATAATATTATAAATAAAGAATATAGAGTATTAAAATTATCACATAGCTTGCCGAGGAAGGCTCGCTATCACAAGGTGTCAGATGACATATGCCTCGTGTGCTGCCGGCCGGTCATTGCACTGGGCAACGCACCAGCCACCTCAAGGAATTAGCGAAGCCAGCTTAGCAACAATCATGCCACCGGAAATGCATACCTGCATTTTGGCAATTGTTGCTAAGCTCGCAAATATTTCCCGGATGCGCGCGGGAATGACTACATATAGTCATGCGGAGGGCCCGATGCCCCCACTAATAATCAAACCCGCGACACTATTTAAGCTGCTGCCGAACAGCGGCCCGTGGGATCAGTGATTAGTAATCAAGCCGATATATACGGTCCGCACGAGTAAATTACGAGTTCGGGACTTAGCCGCAAGCAAACCTCAAGCGAGCGAAGAGACGACGCGTTAACTCCGAATCACGCGCCGTATCTAATCAAGTGTAATCCGACGCGGCACCTTCGCCGACCGCCGCTATTGTACATTACAAGTAGAATAAATCTTTTTATTAAATTCACGTCAAATCAATGAGTGAGTGATTTGAGGACCCTGCCAACAAAAGCCGCTTCTTTCCGCGAGTTCTTACTCCTTGGGCAGCAACGAATCTCTAAAGATCTTTTGTCGCACTGCAAGGTACGGCAAAAATCATTTGTTGTACCGCAAGGCGCAACAGTTTTAACACCAGAGCGTTAAGACTAGCTTTAAAATGATACGAGTTATGTCTAATGAGAAATGTATCCTGAAAAACAAATATATATATACATATATATATAAGATGTGATGTAAATTAACATTATATCACAGTAAAATATTGAAATTATTCATAGCCTGCCACTAAATACAACCAGAAATTGCAGCAAATTGATATTGACTGCATTTGTTTATTAAGTTGCTTATTAAATTTATTTATGGGTGCGTTCCGAATTAAGCATGAAACGCGTAGACTGCAATACTGATGCGCGACGCTTTGAAATCGTTCCGTTTTTGTAATGCACGCATAAAACGCATGAGCGCTTGAAAATTTTGGAACGATTTTCTGAGCGACTTATGCGCTATGCTACAGTGGGTTGTCAGTTGAGAAAAATGGACGCCGAACGAAACAACAAACGTTTAATAGCATCAAACATCATTTTAACGATACTTTTAAACAAAAATGACGAAAGTGATAATTCGACATCGAGCGAGAGTGAAAATGATGATAACGATGATATTTACGTAAGGAATATGCAAACATTATATTGTATATTAATGGCGAATAAAGTACGAGGGGAAATGATCGCAACAGAAAAACTTACTAATTACGTTGAACGCGTAATTCCCAATTACTCAAACAATGCATTTAAAGAGCATTTTAGGTAAGCATTTCAATATAAACGTTATTAAGTTATTAAATAAAAATATTTGGTTTTAATAAATTCATTTCATTTATATAAACGAAGTGCTTTAATGGTCATAGTTACATTTTAATAAATATAAAATCATAGTTAATATTTATTATGTGATTATATATATTTTTTAAAGTTTATTTAACTGCACATTTAATAGATTTTTCAGTCATAACATAATTTTAGGTTGAACAAGAATTAATAATATCACTTTATTACATTGAAAATTAATTACTAATTCTTTATTTTTTTAGAGGGAAAGGGTTCTTACATTTAGATGCGAGTTAGTATTATTTATTATTAAATTGACTTTCAATTTAATGACGTGGGAGCGTTCCAGATGCGCACAGTAACAAACGGACACTACCAATCAAATTGCTGGGTTGGTTAGGGTTAGGATGAATTTATGGAATTTGATTGGTAGTGTCCGTTTGTTACTGTGCGCATCTGGGATTCACTCGTTTATATTGTGTTTTCATATTATTAAAATCATATTTATATTATGTTGAATACGTTCTTTATTTTATTTTACGTATATTATAACTTAATGTAAACGTTCTAGGATGTTTCCGGCAACATTTCAAATGATTTTAACATCGATTGGACCAGCGTTAAACGCGACAGGTACTGAAATTGGCAGAAAACCTATATCAGCAGAAAAACAACTGCTTATTGCTTTGTGGTTTATGGCTACTCCTGATTCGTATAGGTACATAGAAAATTCATGCTTTCATGCTTTGAATTTATATACACTGTGTTTTTGTTTTCTACATATATATGTAATAATTAATATGATTACATAACGATAAGAAACGATGAGAGAATTTTATGCGGCAAATATTATAATACACTTATGAAAGAAAATTATTATTTTAAGAATCAATTGTGAATTTATGGTAATTTTTTATTAATGTTTTCATCAAGGATTTAACAGTACGACACAATTCGATAAGAAACAAAGTTAGAATTGTAAATAAGATATTTAAGAAAAAGAAAGATTCTTTCGTGAATGTACGAAAAACTTTTATTAATTTACTTATTCACAATTACGATAGAAATTAGATTATTTGTAGATTCCATAAGTTTCTATCGCTTTCGCTCTTTCGACTTTCTTAATCACAGCAGTTTATTACAGTTTTAATTTGTCATATCTTTGCTAACTCCTAATTTGTCAAGTAATCGCGAATGTGCGTAGTGGCCATCGCCGCGAGTGTAGGCGGTGAGAGGCGAGGGCGGCGAAGCACAGGCAGCGGCGGCGCTTCTCCTTCTTCCCCCCGCCGCCGGCAGCCAATGTTTGACACAGTGGGCCGTGCTACAGCTCGAGCGTCTCGGCTCTTCGCACGGCGCGCTCTCATTTGTAGAATTTGAAAAATTAATATCTCGATTATTGGTGGACCTAACCCAAGACAATATTGAATTTTTATCTTCATCTCAATCCCGCCTATCTTCCTATTACGGGATGGCTTCTGATTACATTACACCTTGTATAATATTCTTAAACTTATGTATAAACATACTTTTATACAAAATTATAAAGTAAATTATAGATATTTGTTACATAAAAATAGAAGTGTATCTTACCAGCATTTTTGTCGTCATTTTCATTCGTATTTTTATTTAATTCGTTTATTTCAACTTTTGACTCAATATTATTAATTTTACCTTGTTCTTTTGCAACAAGATCTTGTAAAAATACTGAATTTATAAAAAATAACATATACCCAGATAGCAAAATATATGCATTCTGAGATCATATTGTATTCATATCTTTTACAAACCTGATGACAAATATAGACACAGATGTGGGCTCATATGCTGCTCAGATCGCAGACATGTTATGATATCTTTAAAATTTTGCAAAAAACTACATAATGAGTACATACATGATGTTCAAACTAATATTGCATATTATATGTTATATGACGTTTGTAATATGACAGCAATATATGTTTGCATTTATTGCGATCTATGAGTTCATTTTATGATAATTATGTACCTGTTGTTAGATTAGGCTAATTTTTAGGTTAGGATATACAATTTAATAAATTTTATTATAAAAGAAATTCATTTATTATATAGTTTTGCATACATTAATAATATAAAATTAGTTCTAATTTTTATAACATTGCATGTAATCTTATTAAAAAATTCTTCTATAAAATTAGTTATAATTTTTATAACATTGCACATGTAATCTTATTAAAAAATTTTTCTATAAAATTACAAAATTATTAAATATGCCATTTAAATATGCAATATATGAATATGTTATTTGAATAGTACATTTTTAATTTTTTTTCTTCATTTGTTTAAATAAACAGAATATTCCTGTGTGATTCTAAACAAGTGGTTAACTCCAACTTCACAAAAAATGGAATTATACCACTACAACGGCTTGAAATATATTATATAGGATGTGTAAAACAGAAAATGTTGCGGTAAAGTGTGATTACATCTAACGGTCAGTTTACAAGCGTATATCTATCTAAAGAATAGTGCTATACACATAGAGTAAAGTTCTTGTAATATATATAACAGCTTTGGCAAATTCACAGCAGATGCCGTTATCGTCATATAAATCGTTTACTTCCTAGGGCAAGCTGTAAAATAAAAATAAATCTGCATTAAAAATAAGCAAATTTAAGAAAAATTAAGAAACTTAAAATATAATCACGCATGTATATAAGTTATGTAATTAAAGTCTTGATTTTATATGTGATATATATATAAGTATGGATATAAGAATGTATACATTATACATAGCAAATTTTAAAGAAAATAACTACTTACGTATAAAGTTTTGTGTAACTCAGTATTTTTTTTTTACATTTGCAGTATTACATCAATAAACATATATATAACTCGCTGTATGAAATCGACTTTTCAATTCGATTCTTTGTAATATATAAGTTACTCCACTCAACAAATGTTACCTTCTGCATCTCTATTTTATGAATGGGACAGAATACAAATAATTTACTTCCTAGGGCAAGCTGTAAAATAAAAATAAATCTGCATTAAAAATAAGCAAATTTAAGAAAAATTAAGAGATTCTAAATATAATCACACATTATACTTGTATATAAATTATATAATTAAAAGTATCGTTTGTTTTGTTTGTTCTGGGTCTACTCGGAGTAAACCCAAGCAGATTAATGCACTCTAATAGGTTGGCGTCACTGGAATCAACCTATTAGAGTGCATTAGTCTGTTTGGGTTTGCTCCGAGTAGACCCAGAACAGACAAAATAAACAAGGCTAAAGTTTTGATTTTATATTTAATATATATATATATATTTTATATATATATATATATATATATATATATATAATAAGTATGGATATAGGAATGTATACATATTTATAAGCAGATTTTAAAGAAAATACCTGTACTTTCATATAAAGTTTTGTGTAACCGAACGACTGTATAATTGATGTTGCATGGCAGCAAATCTGATGTATAACAAGAATGGAGCACGAGGACGATCGAATTATCGACCACGATTGCACAAAATGTCGGCGGCGAAGCCGCGTGCCCGTGTTATAAGATGGATGGAGCACACGCCAGCATGAGGACGATCGAACTATCGACGATTGCATGCAATAACGGTGCCGAAGCGGCGTGCCCGATCGCGTTATACGATGAACAGAGCACGAGCCGGCACGAGGACGATCGAACTGTCGGCAGTGAAGCCGCGTGCCCGCGTTATAAGATGGATGGAGCACACGCAGGCACAAGGACGATCGAACTATCGACGATTGCACGCAATAACGGTGGCGAAGCGGCGTGCCCGATCGCGTTATACGATGAACGGAGCGCGAGCCGGCACGAGGACGATCGAACTGTCGGCGGCGAAGCCGCGTGCCCGCGTTATAAGATGGACGGAACACACGCTGGCATGAGAACGATCGAACATATCGACGATTACACAAAGAAACTAAGCAATTACACGCAATGACGGCGGTGGACTGTGGTGAACTAGAGATACTATAACAGAGATTCGCCAATGTACCGTCTTGGGGTAAAACCGGATATCGGATATGACGTTTTCGATGGCGGTTTACTCTGTTTTCTTTTGACAGGTGACAGGTGACAGGTTAGATCGGCTAGGCTTTCTCTGTCAGTTATATCTATCTTTCTCTCTCATACTTCCGGTTATACCCCAAGCGACGGGAGCCAATCAGAAATCGTTAACGCATTGGCGAATCTCTGTTATAGTATCTCTATGGTGAACGATTCGAGTGATGAAGCAGCATGCCTCGGCACACTAGCGCGGCAAGCGTCACGTTCAACGCGCGATATCCAATGAGCGTCAGCTTTGTCATAAATGTCGCTCGCCGACCAATTATCGATGTAGTAGCCGCTGCGCGCGCAGATAACAGCTATACAAGATATCTGAAGTCGGAGTTAAATATTTTATTTAATTTTATTAATATTTTATTTAATATTATTAATTACACATTAAAATTTTATTACATTTATTACATTTTTTTCCTGTATTTAACAATGTTTCATTTTCTTTTTCTATTTTTTTAACATGAAAACTTTTCATATTATGCAAAATAAAAGATCAGGCGCTTGAGCTCAGTAATATATAATAATGACGAAATACTGAATATACAAAACTTATAATACATGATAGTTAATTATTGCAGTCAGTATGTGATCATCATGAGTTTACAAGTGTCATCAGTATGTGTTCTCACACTTGTCCTCATATGAATGTTAATTTGTACTCATGATATGTATCATCATAATATGATTACAAGATGTATATCACATTTCCATCAACATCAGAAGATCATATTATGATGAAATCTGATCATCACGCATTGCTATCTGGGTAATTATAAAGTAAAATGTACACAACCTACATATAACCTATACATTAAACAAATTAATATAATATATTGATATAACCTTGACTTGCTTTCTCTATATCTTCTTTATTTAGAAATAGAGTCACTTTATTAGTCACTTTATTAGTTTCTTCGATAAAAATTAGAAATTCATATAATTGTTCCATTATGATGAAGTTCGTTGTCCGTTATCTGTTTATTATGCACGAAACTACATGAAATGCATAAGGCACGTGTTCCGAATTGCGCATGAAACGCGTAGATTACATCAAGCTACGCATCAGCTACCTCAAGTCGGACTTGAGGCAGTCAATGCGCTGGAAAGAGTCGAAGAACTCAGGGTGCGTTCCGAATTAGGTTTCGCTAACTATTTTTCTAATTACGAAGTTGGTAACTCTGTAACTAACTAACATAAGTTCCGTTATGAATCAGCTGCTCTACATCGTATTGTCATTGTAAAGCTATTATACAATAATGGATATTGTACCTATATTGAATGAAATATTTTCCAGTTTAAGTTCGGATGATGAAGAAAGTGATAAAGAATTAATAGATTTTAATAATATAAATCAAAATGAAAATCGCAGACGAAAAAAAGCAAGAGTCACTAATTTTATTGAAACTGTTGTGTGTATATATACAACAATGAAGAATTTCGAGAAAATTTTAGATATGTAAATAACAGAATTATTTGTATAACACAATTCGAATCAATGACGGTCATAGTGGATCTCTTATAGTTAGTGCTTAAATAATATTTCCAGTGTGATTTTTATGTACATTTTATCTCAGTTAGGAGATAATTTATTTGTACAAACAAAATTAAAAATACAAATAATAAAATTAATATTTTTAGATTGAGACGTTCTACGTTCAATTATCTCTTATTATTATTAAGAGAAGATTTAGAGGGAAGAAGTAATTTTGAAAGAATAACCATCTCTGCTGAAAAACAGTTGTACATAGGTTTATATGTGTTAGGAACACCAGATTCGTATAGGTGACTAATTTGATTATAATTTTTTTGTAAAAGTTTGATCGATTAATTTTTTTATATTAATTTTTATATTTATTTTTTTGTAATATTTATCTTATCTAGATCTGTAGTCACAAAATTTGATGTAAGCAAAGCAACAGCATGGCGAGCAGTAAAAAGAGTTGTCAAAGGCCTTTGTAAACATAGAAATTATTTTATTCGATGGCCAAATCAAAGAGAAATGAATGATTGCAGACAAAGATTGCAAATGCAATATGGTTTTCCTGGAGTTATTGGAGCTTTGGATGGAACTCATGTTTGTATATCAGCTCCAGCCAAAGAAGCTCAATGTTATATAAATAGAAAAAGAAGACATTCTCTTCAATTGCAGGTATATACGTCTATTTAAAAAACTTGATTAATAAAGTATTTTTGACTTAACATATTATTTTGTTGATAGGTGATTTGCAATGATAAGCTAAAATTTTTGCACTGTTATGCTGGTCTCCCTGGGTCTGTACACGATATGAGAGTGTTTAAATATTTAGGATTCCAGGAAAAATGCAGTGACGAATATTTTTCAAACAATACGCATATCATTGCAGATTCAGCTTACATATTGCAAAAACATGTCATGATACCATATAAAGATACTGGTCATTTAACTGATAAAGAAATACGTTACAATAAATTATTGTCTAGTACTAGAATGATAGTAGAGAGATCAATCGGTCTATTAAAAGGACGATGGAGATGTCTTTTAGACAAATTACCAATGCCAAGGACGGATTTGATTCCTTATTATATAATAAGTTGTGTTTTGCACAATATTTGTTTACTGCAAGATGATGAATTTAAATATCCAGTTATTATCGATGACAACAGAAATGCAGAACCGAGACCAATGATAGTAAATCAATTGTTACATAATGAAGGATTAATGAAAAGAGAAAGAATAAAAAATAGTTTCAATATTTAGTTTGTAACTTATCCAATAAAATTTTATATAATGTTTTTTTTATCAATATAATATTGAATAATAACTATAGATAATTATCAAAGGTTTTTAAATAAAAGAAATTTATCACGCTTTTATAGATATATTGTTTATTAAAATCACTTCCTTATTAGATATAGTTTATATTTTCTACATACTTTGAACTAACATTCCTTAAGTATGTAATAATACATTTTTGAAAAATTAACAAAAATATTTGCAACATAAATTTAGTTAATTAGCTTCACTCATTTTAACTTTACTATTAATTCTATAACTCAAAAGTAATTTATCGATATTAACTCTATAATTCAAAAGTAAATTATCATTTCTTACATCTGCAAAACTTATTTTCTAGTAAAATCTTGAAATTAATCAGTCTTCTTATAATTAACTCTACCAACTACTTTAACATGAAGTTAAAATTTTTTAATGATATACATACATATAAAATATTTTTGTAGTAACAGAAAACATTAGTGGTTAAAATTATAATACATTTTTACAGCACAATATAACGTAGAAATTAAATTATTTTAAGAATAAATTTTTTATTAATTACATGTTTTAATTATTATTAAATCATTATTAAAAGTACTTTAATTAAAGTAACTAAGTACATCACAACAAGTATACTACAAGATTAAATATAATAAGAACTTACTTTTTTAGCTTCCATATAAGTCTCTTTGGAAACCAAAAAAGTAAACATTTTTTTTTCATTTTCACAATAGATTTCTAATTTGTATTTTTGATTTTTTATATTTGACATTTTTCTAAAAATATATATAATAAAAAATACTAATCTCTTGATGAACAACACTTGCAATGGTATCAGCTGATTCATAATGGAACCTACGTTAGTTAGTTACAGAGTTACCAACTTCGTAACTAGAAAAATAGTTAGCGAAATCTAATTCGGAACGCACCCTCAGTACGATTAGTACAATCTAGAGAATTCTGAGCGTTACCAAAGCGCTACTAATGCGCGCATTGACTAAATCGGAACGATTTTCTATGCAGTCTATGCATTCTATGCGCATCTCGGAACGCACCCTATGTTTTATTGGCAGAAATATAATATCTTGTATTAAATTTGCAATCAACTTTGCATCAATTTGCAAGAAAATCTTTTTTCTTGAATATGTGTGTTAGTGTTGTGTGGTGTATTAGTCATATGTTTTGCTTAATTACTATCAGGTTATTAATAGTGTATTTTACTTTTTGCTCTATTTATTTCCGCCGAACAATTGTTTCATTTTTTTTATTTGTTTTTGAACTACATCTGTTTATCTTTTTTCTTAAGTTTTTTTTATTTGGGATGTTGTAACGGTATGTTACCTTGTTGCTTCTGCTATTTATGCTATTAGGAAATTCTAGGGCTGCGTTCCGTTTCAACGCATAATGCGCATAATGCATTGTTCATTCTTGTTTAACGTTTGACCAACAACAAGGATGAATGATGCATCACGCGTATCATGCGTGAAACGGAACGCACTCTAGGTTTTTATTGTTTTGTCTGAAGTAGTAATATATTATTGGGATGTTATATTGGTTTTGCACATATCCTCCTATTATTACGCGGTACTCCTGTGCGCTTTGCAACGAGATGTTTTTGCTAGATAGATCCTCACAAGACCGGTATTTTACAACCTTTTGCTCATGGGACTCATCTAACACAGTTTTGCAGGAAACACTTGCACGTCTACCATTATTGCCTCATCACTCTTGACAATGGTCGGGCCGCTTCAGTCCGGTAGTGGTCGAATACGTTAGTTCCGCATCGACATGCTGATTTTGGTTTTCTCATGGATTGTTCAAGAAGAAATATACTTGATAGCCAGTTTACATCTGATAATGCTTTTTGATTGATATAAAACAGGTCCTTGTTTATAATTAATAGACATACTGGAAATGGTTTTCCAATCAGACATTTGATGCTATCTAATTCGGATGTTGTAGAATCTACAGATAGTATACTGCAGCGCTCGGAGATAGTTGCCCTTTTTAGCCAGATTTCAGAGGCGACGCTTACCGTTCCCCCACTACCGTTTATTGACAGCTGAGCCGCTGAACGCACGTGACCGCCTTAGGCGCGTCCCTATAAAGAAATATACTGGGGGGTTGTATCTGAAATATTTTTCTTGTTAAATAATTTTTATTTTTATTAAATAATTAAATATTGAAAACTTTATTATTAATATTATGTATATAAAGCTATTATATACATATATAATATATGTTATAATATATTTTTGATTAAATATAATTAAATATAATTACAATTTTGACAATAGCTTTCCACATCATCCGTGAGGTACTATTGTTTGATGCGTTTTTTTTAAAGTGGTTTTCCCAGTAGGCCTATTCCACTAATAATAAAATATTATGACTTAAGCCAGTTTGTTTATCATTTAATATAAATTAATATATCAAAATCTAATGCGATCTTCTAGGTCGTTTGCACAATTCTACTAAAGATTGTATATCTACAGATATTTTAGAAGAACTAACTAGCATCAGGGAAGATAATGATTCATCGCTTAAAGAAGAACGTTTATCTGTTTTTGTAAATTTCATTTTTGAAAAAGAACACTCACATAAATATGTGGATCCAAACATTGAAAAAATTCGAAGACCGAAATTTTTTCAAAGTAGATAAGATGATATATCTAAAATTTTGAAAAATTCGACCCCTTTTTCTAACCGTGCTTTTAGAGCAAGATCGCATTGTAAATCACAAAGCTTTGCCTGAAGTTCTAAACTTTGTTCCTCGATTTGCACAGTGAGAGGGTTTTCAAAAAATATTAAATTTTTCCTTATCATTTTGAAATCAGTGAAACGGGTATTGAATTTACTAAAAAATCAATAATATAAGTTTGTTTTCTAAAATTACAATTTTTGTCAGATTCTTCAAAAAGAATTTGGCAAGAAGGAAAAAAGTGAAAAATATTCTCTAAATGATTCTTAAATAATTGAAGCTTTTTGTGAAAGAAATCGATATGGCTAATTAATTGTGAAATAACTTGATTTGTCTTTTGTAACTTTAAATTTAACATGTTTAAATGATTTGTAAGGTCAGTTATTAAAGCAAGCTCGCAAAGAGAATCTAAATCTTCGAAAAAATGTTAACATTTATCAAGTTTTGCAGGAAATTCTTGTTGTAAGAAAAGGAAGATCTCCTTTCTTATTGCAAAAAATTTTTCCAGACATTTTCCTGCGCTAAGCCACCGAACTTTGCAATACAGAGGTATATTTGTATAAGTTGCGTTATGCTCTTCAAGAAAATGTTGAAATTTTCGGTGACTAAGAAATTTGTGACCTCCTTTAATTGTGTTAACAATTTTTGTTACCATTTGCATTGCAGTACATAGTTTTACAACTTTTTCACATAATGCTTCTTGATGAATTATGCAATGAATTACAGGGACTTTTAAATCTCGTTTTTTTAATTGACCAATGAATCTGTTTTTTTGACCTTGTCATTGCGCGCCATCAGTTACGATAACTGAACATTTTGAGAACTCGATATTAAATTTTTTTAGAGTTTCGTTAACAGCTTCAAAGATATCAATACCTGTTGTTGTACTATGAAGTAGAACAAAATCTAAGAGCTTCTCGATACATGAAAAATCGTTTTGCACGATTCGAGCAAAAATGCTCAATTGACTCACATGCCGATTATCGGTGCTTTCATCAAGACATAACGAAAAGAAAGAACAAGATTCTAATAAAGATTTTAATCTGTTTTCTAAGGAAAAAGCAATATCATTTACTCGCGATTTAACTACTTTGTTACTTAGTGGAATACTAGCAGCTTCTTCAAGAGTCAACGAATTTCCGAATGACTCTACTGCTGCGATGATGCATTCCTTTACAAATTTTCCTTCAGTAAATGGTTTAGCATTTTTTACGATAAGATTTGAAATGGCATACGATGCTGTAATAGCTTTTACTGATGCATTATCGATATTTGAACTTTCATCAATATTACAACCTTTTTGATAAATTAATTTTAAACCCTCAATTAAATTATATTTTTCCTGATCCACATATTTTGAGTACTTTTCGGAATGTTTAACTTTATAATGCCTATGAAGAATGTACTTTTTAACAAGAGTTGGCTGATAACCACATAGAGAAGACAGATTATTTTATTAGAAATAGAAGTGAAAAAATTTCTTCCCATACCTTATCAAAATATTGCACGTATCTTTGTTTGCTATCTATATTTTTATCCAAAAGAAAGAAGCTTTAAAATAAAAAAATTAATTTATTATTACGCGCCGCATATTGGCAGTACCTAGAGAATCGTCCGGCAACCGGTCTTACCGGAGGAGGACAAACAAGGTTTTACCTGGTTTTACAGTTTGAAATTATTGCGTGTTTTTGCTTTTATCGTCATCGAATTCTCATCTCTGTTGGTTGATTACAAATAATATTGTTGCGAGCATGAGTCTCGCACGCGTTGTGAGCACAAGCTTTAGTCTGCGCTCAGGAAAAGTCAATATTATCGTCTCGGTCAGCTGTGTTCAGCATTATCAGCGTTGCCAGGAAAATTGTAAATAAAATAAAATGACGGTGGTGGTTGTTCTTGAGACGTCTTGTCGTGCTCGGGATAATTGAGCCTGTAATCGTGTATTTCTAATATAATAAAGTTTCTTGCTCGCTACATACGTGTGCTTATTTCGCCGCGCTTGTGAGTGAGTGTGAGAGTGCATTCCGAAGACGCCTCAGCGTAACAATATAAATTTATTAGATATTATGGAAGGAGGAGGATGCCATAGAATTTATATACATGTCGAATTTGTCCTGGTTTATCTCCGGCAGATCTTCTACGGAGAGATTGTTCAGTGACTCCGCCTCGTCGAGGACTTGCGAGAGATTGACGTTAGACGATCCGTGGGGAGGAGGGGGGAGGCGGGTTTTAATACTTTAGTGTTATCATTAGAAACAGGGAGAGGATTATTTTTGTTTCTGGGAACGGTGCTCGAAGCCTCAAAATCGAAACACCTGAGGGTCACCCGGTCTAAAAAGCGTTGGATCTGTCTACTGTTGTCCGAAAGATTGAGGGCGCACGGAGCGCTCCTGTCTATGTCGTGGATCAACTTAAGGATCTTCTCCCTGACTTCTAGGTATTTGCCAGGTCTATGTTAATATCCTCATTCCCTTTTTCCATAGCGAATAGTGTTGAAAGTTTACTGCCATACAAACTTCTTTCAACTACCTCAGATAGGTAGTTTTTCCTGTCCAGGCAGTTCCCGGTTTTTACTACAGGGTGATCTTCTCACATTCGCTCTTCTGAACAACGTACATTGTTTCCCTACAAAGGTTACTTAACTCAGATGAGATGGTAGAATCTGAATGGAAAACTTTTTTTAAGGGCTTTATCTTTTTAGCACGTAAGCGTCTTTCGTTTATATGAATGGTTAATTTTGGACTATTACCCGCTTTACCTTCCATACACTTTCTGGTGGTTGTAAATACTCGAGAAATTTTTTGCGTACCCTAATGCATGTGTTGCAATCTACGAAAGCGCGCGTTAGCGGAATTATAATACAGCACATTTAGAGCACTGCTCTAATTGCTCTTGGGTCCCGATGTGCAAATAATGACGGTAAACGCGATCAAAGAGACTTGGGTTAGAGTGATCTAAATAACACTTGTCGCAAAGGATTACGTTATTTATGCGGTTTAGATAGAACAATGACACGGCACACAGCACCGTTTCATTTTAGTCGTTGTAGGGCCATTAGTAATTATTCTGATACGAGGTACGGAGAGATGCGGTGGACACATCTTAATTCATTTTGTTTAAAATTGAGATTTTGTTTTTTAACTGGAAGTTTTGTTTTAAAATCCCAGAATTTTTCGATGATTTGGTTTGTTTGTTTTGACAAAGAACGATCGAAACTGCGTTCCATATTCTCGACGTAATCTGGTCCAATCCGGGCGCAGTGCTAGTCTTAATAGAGATTCATTTTATCTCGACTGTAGTAATTGAATCCCAGAGCGAGATTCTATCCATTACGTTAACTAGGTTTGCGACGGCGCCCTCGCTGAGGCCTTCGAGATGAATTCTTCCGGCATTTGACTGGAGGCTCTAGCCAGCTCTCGTCATTCTGTCCTCAATCCGAAATTGTTCACGTAAGACCGTTATGTTTCTATCCGCGCCATTAGTCGTCTTCATAACGGGACGCAGTAGTTGTAGAATTTGAGTATGTGTGAGAGACAGGTTTTGCAGTTCTTTTTACACAGGAATTGCGCGTGAGCAAATTCCCTTTTTTTTCTTTGCTCCATATTATCTCTGAGAAAATCGGGCCGTCTAGCCGACGCGCATCGTGGAGGACGCACTTGAGCTGCCAGCGAGAAGATCTTGCCCAGCCCTCTTTCAGTGGCTTGGACGTCGACCACTCCCGACAGGAGAACATCTCTTGTCGTGCCTATGACAGTATCACCCTTATAGTTACGGAACGCCGAACTTTACTCTATAAGTTGATATATTCAGTCCCGCAACTTCTGAGAACTCTGTTCAGAGGGAGGTTGATGTACGCTACATCTATAATTACAATATCAGTTGTCTCTATATTCTTTAATTGAAATTTAGCAGCGCTAAGTTTTCCGGTAGCACGTTTTCCGGCACGCCTATGGGTCTTGTGTGCCCTGAGCCGGTATTATGCACGACACCGCCTGGGGGTTCGTGGACCCTGAGTCGTACAGTCACGAACGCTGCTTGGGGGTGCGTATGCCCTGAGTGGGTTGCGAGAACGCCTGGGGGTGTGTACACCATGACTCGCTGATACACCGACGACGTCTGGGAGTCTTGATGACTCTGAGTCGATGTTGCGATCACGTTACGTCGTACTCTCTCGAATCGCTCTCGGCATGCGTGTAATTTGGCTATTTAACTTGGATTTTACGACTTGATCTGACCGCTGTTTGCTTTCAACTCTCCCGAATTGGATGTGCGCCTTTTTATGTGTTTCTGTCCGTTTTCTCGAATTTTCTCGTAATTTCTTGTAGCGTTGCTTATGAACAATGTCACAGAGTTTGAGACGGACAAAGGGTCGCCCATCAAAGACGCTCATTCTATGCCAGACATTGCGTCATCCTTATACAGGTTTGTGCATGCACACGCAAGCCGCGTACGACTCTTGTACATTCGATCGTATTGTGACGTGTTCATAATTTATTATTATGTTTTGTTATGTTTATTTATCTGTCGTGCACGACTATACATGCAACAATTATGTAGTTGTAAATTAGATTTTCTAGGATGTTTTTAAGTGCAATATTAGATATTTTGTCTAGGCCGTTTGATTTTTTATTATTTAGTTGTTTGAATTTTTTATTTATGTAGAGGTCGATAAAGTAATTTTTGTATTCTTTGGGGAGGATTTGCGTTATTAGCTGTGTTTGTCTCACTGAAGCCGCTTAACATTACTCGATATGTTCTTCTGTCAGTTGAATGTGAACCATTTGTTCTGTATCTAACAGTGTCTCTGTATCTGTTTCTTGTGTGGTATTTGACACAATTGTAGCTCTGCTTGCATGCAACATGGAATCAACCTTACCTGATTGCGAGGGAGTAGGTAAGACAATATTTGGCTTTTTTCTGCACATCGCATCCGCGATTCTATTAATTGCAGTTACAGCTTTTTGGGTTTCTTTGGCTGTATTTTTGAGCGATCTCCTCATTTGTGTGTTTACTGCAGATGTAACATTATTATAATCACAATCAACATTACAATTATTATTATTTATTTATTACCTTATAAAATAATAAAGTCTATAAATGTAATACCTGATGTCATATTGCAGTTTTCATCTTTGTCGATATTAGGTGTACAAATGAATAATCCAATTTTTTCAACTACATTCAAGGTTTATTTAAAAAAAAAAGTAAATTGAATTGTTCAATCAAAGTATTCGCTGTTGCTTTTTATAACTTTAAGCCATCTTTCAGGCAGCTGATGAATTCCATCTCGAAAAAATGTTACGTCTTTGGACACGATAAAGTCGTTAAGCCTTTTCGGATCTTATCCACTGATTGGAAGTGCATATCAGACAAGGCGTGTTGCATCGACCGGAACAAGTGGTAATCAGATGGAGCAACGTATGGTGAATACGTCGGGTGCTGCAAGACGTCCCAGCCAAGACTCATTACAGTGTCTTTTGTATTGGAAGCAATGTGTGGTCTGGCGTTGAAATATTTGATGTTTTTGCATCATCGCCAATAATGTTGTCTTCTTGAGAATCCTCGCAGATAGAATCTCGACTGACATTTGTTTGAGTTTTACAATCGAAATAGTAATAATTATAATTAATTGTTACGTCTAATCTTATGGGATTTAATTTTTATTTAACTGGTTGTAAAAATATTCCAAAGGAGTGCAGGTAAGGCAGAAAAGGACGTAACGAATCTTAGCTTTTGTAGGCACGCAAGTGGAGAAAGGGTAGGTGCCTCGGGTCGAACGCACTTTTTGTCACTGAAAAATGTAGATCAGTGTACTGATAAGTTCGTTATAATTCTGTTTTTAAGTCATGCGCTTGTAGGTTCAAATTTTGAGTTAACAAATCGAATTGCTTTAACTTAGGACAATGTGCAACCTTTGATACGTCGTCTCGTATTTTCGCGACTTGATTTTCCATGCCTCCACACTTGTTTCTGCGGACGCACTTCTCAGCGCGTCTGTCAGCGTCGATAGGCCCCTACGGGCCATCGCCGCAATCTTGTTATCCTTCCCTCAGTGTTCTCAGATGCACTTCTCAGAGCATCTATTTGCGCCGATAGGTCCCTACGGGCCATCGCCGCAACTAATCACCCTCTCACCCTTGAAATAAAGAAATAAAAGCATTATTGATAAATGCACAACGAAGTATTTTGGAAAAACGCGAATAAATGAACTTAAGAGACTAGAACTTATTTCGCCGCGCGCCTTACGTCGTCTTGTATTTTCGCGACTTGATTTTCCATGCCTCCACACTTCTCGTTTCCGCGAAGAGTGTCTCTGGGCATCTATCCGCGTCAAGAGCCTGTCTCTGGGCGATCGTCGCAATCAATCACCCTCTCCCCCTTGAAATAAAGAAATAAAGCGTTATTAATAAATGCACAACAAAGTATTTAAAAAAATCGCGAATAAATAATTTGTTACAAATTTAAATAAATAGTAAAGTTTTCTTAAAATTAACAAAAGTATTTATTCTAACATTTTTCAAATAAAAATATGTATAATTTAGGCGCTGAAATTGTGATTAAAAAATTAGTATTAACATTGGAATAATAGTAGTAGAATACATTTATTTTTAGAACATTTTACAGGGTATCTTTTTACAATTAACGCTACAAATAAATAATACAAAAAACATTTTTCTTATTTCATTTATATGTTGAACTGTACGGTATAACATTCTTACCATTGCATACTATATTTCAGATTTTTCTGTCGTAAATAGGTGGACTGTTTCGTATTTGTTTTTGCTGTATAATATTTTACTCAATATAGATATAATTATGACATAATATGTTTATTGTTTCAGAACCTATCTTAAACAAAAAAAGACTGAATTTTTTATTTTACGTGGTGTGAAGGGTAAAATAAATAATTGTGAATGTATTAGAAAAGGTGTGTTTATGGCTTAAATTTGCTAATGCTTATCTTATGTTATATTCGCTATTACATTACATGTTCTCCCACACGCACACGCACGCACGCACGCACACACACGGGGGTGCAAGGGGGGGCCTTCGCCCCCCTTCCCGCAACACCCCGTCCAAGTCGCAATCGAAGAATGTGCAATCATACAGTGTGCAATCGAATGGTGCGCAATTGAACGGTGCGCAATTAAACGGTATGCAATTGAAAGCTTTTGGCCTTTTCCGCACTCACCCCGTCCAAGTCGCTAACTTATGTACACATTGCAAATGCAGCCATAATGTATGAATAGTTAATATGTGTTCGATTGAACGGTGTACAATTGAACGGTGCGCAATTGAACGGTGCGCAATCGAACGGTGTGCAACTGAACGGTGTGCAACTGAACGGTGTGCAATTGAACACTGCGCAATCGAACGGTGCGCAATTGAACGGTGTCCAATCGAACTGTGTCCAATCGAACGGTGTCTAATTGAATGGTGCGCAATTGAACGGTGCGCAATGTTTCGTATCTAATAGCACGGTGGGCAATTGCAACGTGTCCAATTGTACTATGCGCCATTGAACCTCTGCCGTGCTTTTGCTACTGCAATCCATGATTCTTTAACAATTAACGGACTTCTACATTTAACTGGTATCTTATGATTCTAAAGACACGGTCTTTCCTGAACTGTTTTTATCAAAATTTCATCCCAAACAGACCAAATTTTGTTCTTTCTGTTTCGGTTAATCTTTTGATTCATGTCATTATTATTTTTTTTATTAAACACTTTATTGCTACATTGAAAGGGAGGTTGTTGATAATTTTATCAGTAAGTTCACATTGTGAGGAAGACTGGCAATTTTCTGTACCTAGTGTACCTACAATCATATTGTGCACAAATTATGAAATACATATTATTTAATACAATAAAACACATAACAATGTTATGCACATACTAACCTTTGAATATATGATTGTCATCCACATAAAGTGTTACAATTGAATCTATGTCATGGAAACAGGAGTGATCATTGAAATTGAAATTTTTCTTTGGTAAAAAGAAATTTTAATATAAACATTGATAGTACTGTAATAAAGATTTAATGATTATTACTTATATGATTAGTATAATGCATTTGATGTCTACATTTTTATAAATATATGTACACTTACATTAGCTTGTACAACGTTTTTGGTCTGAGATCCCTTTCTGGGATCTCAGACCAAAAACGTTGTACTAGCTAATGTAAGTGTACATATATTTATGGTCTGAAATCCATTATTAAGTTAATAATTTTTTCAAAAACACCACGAACTCAACAATAAACGTTCATAACAAAGAATTATAGGTTAAATACGCCATTTAATCTGACCGTTCATATTTGAACCTTCGAAAAACTGTACGAGAGTCCGGAAAGCTTTCATTGGCTGATCCTTATACGCATTCCGGATTCCAGACGTCTATTCCGCTGCATGTGATCGTAGCCTAAATGTTTGGCCGGCCTGTTCCCATGATGCGTCATAGATGGACGATGACGCATTCGAAATGAAAATAATAAATGTAATACAACTTTTATTAAAATAAATCAGTTTTTATAAAATATAATATTTGTATAATAACAATAATAATCATTAATATAATGTTATATAAAATTTTGTATTGAATATTATAAAGTTAAAAACAATATTTTCAAATTTTTGAACTTCATTGACGTATTCTTAGTCATTTTTCCGCACCATGTGAACAGGCCGGTCAAAAATTTGCGGAATGCGGAATGCGTAATACAGCCTCGGTCATACACGCCATGCAATATGTTGAAGTTTTTTGATAAAACTTTGTTTTTTGTCAGAAAATAGTGAAGATTGCGAATATGGAAAATTAAATAGTGATGGTTTAAGAGTCTATTAAAGTTTTAATGATAGTATACGTGAGAACTCCAATGCTCCAGTATTGAAAGGAAAAAATACGATTTGCTTTAGTGAAATTATTGTTATTGTATACAAAATTATCAAAAGAGAAATCCAAAAGAAGGATGTGGTTAGGCCTGTTTATTCAATTGAGCAGCGTTTTTTTCAAAGAGATAGTGACAATTTAGTTAATATGTTACGAATGGCAGATCCTTTACTATATTTTAATTATTTAAGAATGAATACTAGCATCTTTGAAGATCTACATTAATAGTAGGACCTGAAATTGAAAAACAATTACATATTAGAGAACCAATTATTTCATATACAAGACTGCAAATATGCTTAAGGTATTTAGCAAGTGGAGATAGCAATTGGATATGCTTTTCGAGTTGCACCAAATACTGTCTGAGAAATAGTTCACGAAACTTGCAAAGAAATATGGCTCAAATTAAAAGATTTAGTTATACTTGTACCTGACAAAGATGGATGAATGAAAATTGCTGAAGAGTTTGAAGCAATCTGGAATTTTCCCCATTGCATTGGTGCTATAGATGGGAAACATATTCAGATAGAGGTAAATGTTTATATAGCGGAGCTTTACTTGTATGTTTTATTTCAGTGAGTATCAATAATATAATTTAAAATTGTAATTATAGGCTCCACCTCACAGTGATTCCACATATTTCAATTACAAAAAAACACATAGTATAAAATCTTACTGCTGTTTCTGATGCACGTTACAAATTTATTTTGGATGTGGGAGCGGAAGGTCGATGTAATGATGCAGGAGCATTTGCTAACAGTAAATTAAAAGCAAGACTTGAAAGAAATACTTTAGATATACCTCCACCTTCTAAAGTTTGCCAATATGAATTGCCATTTGTTTTGGTAGATGATGAGGCATATCCATTATCACCTTATTTGATGCGTCCTTATCTAAGATGTTCACAACTAGACCTAATAAAAAAAGTTTACAATTACCATCAAAGCAGAGCAAAAAGAGTTGTTAAAAGTGCTTTTGGTATCCTTGTGGCACGCTGGAGAATTTTCCGAAGACCAATTAACACATGTAAAAAAAGCTGAAATAATGGTGTTAGCCACTCTATGTTTGCATAATTTTATTATTAGTAAAGAACTTCTAAAGCATTCTAGAGATAAAAGATATTTAAATTGTACTGATGGTAACAAGCAATAACGCTTGCTATTCGCAATATGATGAACCAAGTGAACAATGTGTCTTCCAGTAATTTATCACGCGTCTATAGAGAGAGATTTGCCAATTATTTTATGAAAGAAGGTGCTGTAAATTGGCAATGAGAAAAAGCTAAACAATGAATTCTAAATTTTAAAAATAATGATTTGTAAAATTAAATTAGAATAATGTAATAATATACATATGTTAGTGAATACTTTTTTACTTTTTTTAATACAATTTTGTACATTTATGACTCAAAACTGTTTACATATATTTTAATTTTAAAACGTCATAATTTTATGTATTTTATTTTCTAATTAATTAAAATAAACAAGAACAAATGTAACAAATTATAGTTTTTATTGAAAATAATCAGTTAAATATTTTCAACTAGCATCATGAATATTACATTATTTAATAAGTTCTACATTTCTGTTTCTTCCGCTTTATAAGCTAAATCTAAAATTTCTTTTTGAAGAGCTCTTCTTTCTTTGTACGGCAATCTTTTTAAAATGTCACCCAAATAAATTAAAAATCCATTGATGCCATCAGCAGGCTTATTACTTTCCGATAGAATGTTAACCAACTGCTTCTGAAACTCAACGTCTTCAGGTTTCTTCCTTGGACCTAAAACATAACAAAAATATTAAGCATAAAACTTGATAAAAATACAGTAAATACATTAAAATAAGATGCTAATAATATAATACAAATTTTTCAAAAATGTTTTACGCAAGTTTACGTTTAGTATGCTCGATGAAGCTGTTGTTTTCAGAAATATTACTATTGTTTCCAGATGTACTTAAAGAGTCATTGTCTTTCATCGGTTCTTCAATTGTAATAACATCTTGAGCATTAGAAATCGAAAGAGCTTCATTAGAGTCACATGAATGTGACATTTTTTCTGAAATATTACTTGTGCTTAAAAAAAATAATTTTATAAAACATTTTGTCTATTATTAAAAAAAATTATTATTGATAGTTTTTATACACCTACGGTCTGGGCTTCACTTTATTAATTAAAAACAACATGCTTTTATAATGTCGAAAACTATCATCATTTGTTGTAGGCGCTGCTGAACCACTAGTAAGTATGTATTTTTCTTTTTCTTTGCTTTATTGAAAGAGTCTCGTAGATTTCTCCAACGCCTCTTTACATCTTCTAAGGCGAATTTATAATCTCCCTAGTAAAGAATCTCATATGAGATCTCATAAACAATGGGTAAGCTGATGCTGTAGGTCATGGCTTTCTTCGAAAAATATTTTTCAGTTAAAAATACAAACTTGTGTAGTCCCTTGTCAGCTTGATTGATTTTATCAAAGGTAATATCACTCTTCAATAAGGTATACAGACTTTGCACAAATAAAGTCTAGTATTTAATCAGTTTTTTATTCAGGGTGAATCGGAATAAAGGCAGACTATAATAAAGAATGAAATTCTCCCATTCTTTAGCTTTCCAGTTACTCATGTCATCAAAACGTCTAGTTGATCGACTTAATTGGTGTGGAACTCTTATATCTAACAGAATTTGATTCAGTTCTTTTATTTTTGAATTTTGTATACATTTTAAAAAATATTGTAATTTGCTTCCCAACACCAGAAAGACAGCACTGTATATCTGGGACGAATTTACTATGTCAAAGCAAGGTAAATTTATTAGAGGTGAAACCTCTTTCACTCCGTAAACATCACCAGTATATTTATTGTTTGCACATTCTATCATAATATCAATCATATTCTTCATTGTTCTTGCTTCTGCATAAGATCGAGAAATATTATATCTCATACTTTCTTCATACCATTTACATGAAAGCACCAATTACAACCAAATTTTCCGTTAAATAATTTTACTCCTTGCATAGGAACACGTGCAGAATCGACACAACTAAAGCATACATTTTGATTAAACGTTTTTTATTGTTAATGACATATTTTATACTTTCTGTCGACAATCGAGTTACAGTTTTAGTGAATGGTTGTAAAAACGCTGTCATTTCGGGCTTATTTTTGCCAAATCATATGCCACAGGTAGTCACTCTTTTCAATCTTATTTCTGTTGAAATCTCATTTAGCTGCAAAGGTCAAACAGAGTATTGAATTCAAAGCGAAGTGCACCATCAGTATTAATAACAGCAGTGACAAAACTATATTTTTCAGTAGTGTGTAAACTTTTTCTAAATGATTTGTAATATGTACCGTCATAAATGTCACGTATACTTCCATTATACTTTCTCTCTTTCATAATATAATCATAAAATTTATCATTTTCTTCTAATAAAAGTTTTATGCTTTTAGATTGATTAATAATCAGAAAACCATTTAAGCATGATGGGCCATTAAAATTAGTTTCTTCTAGGCACACCTCGCAAGTTACCTGAGATTTTAAATTGTTTATTTGTCCAAGATATTTGCAACAGTTTTGACAAATGCTATAAAATTCTAAATTAGTTTTAGGATTTATAATATTGTCACATATTAATGGAGAATCAGGCAATATTGTTCTTGAAAAAATTGTGTTTATTAATCGCAGCGTTTCTAAAATTTCACTTAATGATAATTGGTATCGTTAACGCTCCCACATGAAGGTTAACCTTCATTTACTATGTAAATTATTACCTGTAAGAAATGTTTTGTAAGTCCTTGCTATGCTTTATATTATCAAAATTATACTTTTTTTTGCTTCTAAATAAATCATTTAACTATGCAAGAATTAAAATTGTATAAACAAATTAGTCTTCCAACAGTAATGTTCAAAATAACACATGTACTATATTTTTAGTTTTTTTCTTGGAAAAGTAATCCAGTTTGTTTCGATTCTTTCCACACCTTTTATAAACAGACGTATTATAGACTCTTTGCATGTAAAAAAGAACAATGCAAGAAATATTAACGTAACAATTACATGGATGGTATAATCGTTGTTAATGCACGTGGAAGTACTACGATTATTAGACTGAAATTACATGGTGCAGAATCGAGCCAACGCCTGTCTTGCTTGTTTTGATATTTTTTCCTTTTTGTTGGTGGATCATCGTAACTCTCTTCCATTTGGTTATCTCCATCTACATCAAATTCATTATAATGTACTTCCGATTCTTGTGGCAATTCCTCCTTCTCAGGCATTGTCTCTAAAGGATTTTCAGCAAAGTTTAATTCACCTACAATTTTAAAATTGTATAACATATTTATGATATTATTTGTGTGTGTATATATAATAAAGTGATACAAAATTTCGATCAAATTCTATTTAGCAAAACAGAAAACTAACCTTTAAATAAACGATTTTTTTGTCGACATAGAGTATTTCTTTTTTAAAACCCATGCGCGAAAAACATGCATGTTTTGTATAATTGAAGTTTTGTCTTGGCAGTAAAAATTTGCCATAAAAACAATGATAATACTACAAAAAAATAATTGTTTAATCCACTGTTACGTCCATCCTTATGGAATTTTAACTCCTTTATTCGGTAGGAAGGATATTTCAGGAAGAACAGGTAAGGCAGGGAAGGACTTACAGGTAACGAGACTTACCGTAGGCACGCAAGAGAGAGAGAGAGAGTAGGTGCCTCGGGTCGAACGCACTTTTTGTGACTAAAATATGGGTCAATGTGTCGATAAATTCGTTATAACCCATTTCCAGTTGTGCGTCCGTCGGTTTAAGATTCGAGTCAACGAATTGAATCGCTTTAAATCGGGATCGGACCAGGTGCTATCCTTGTTCGGAATGAGAGAAGGTAGTTAAAATTAAATGAACAATGGCATTATTTAAAAATTAACCAAATATTTATTCTAATAACAAATAAAAATGGAAAAATACAAATAAGCGCTGAAGTCGTAATTTGACAATTTTTGTATATTTTTAACATGAGTTTTGTTTGATTAACAATGTTTAAATATAAAAATTTATATATGCAGATTTCAAAATATAATTAACATTCGATTATTTAAAATTATTAAAGCGATTCGGGGGAAGAGAGAAAAGATAATTTTTGTCATATTTAAAATATTTCTTTTCTTTTATTTAGGTGAGCTTTTCTAGAATGACAGTGGATGGAGGAAAGAAGTTATAAAAGAAATCTGGGGCAAAGGGGTTGTAATAGTAAGGAGTGAAAACGGGGATTGGATCTGTGGGCCTGAGGGCGGATACTACGTCGAGTAAGACTTCCGGATCTATTGCTTCCGGGTTAATAGTAAAATCGCGATAGCATTGGAATACAGGGGGGCTGTTTTCATCGGAAACTGTTCTAATATTTCAATTAATGATGTTTGAGCCATCATAATGGTAATAACGCGGCCGGGATAGAATTGGATCGAATTCATTTATGATTTCTATTGAAGGTACAGGAGAAGGTGGGGATGGTATATCTTCCGGTTCTGAGGAACTGATTGAGGAATAAATAAGAGAGGCAGGAGGAGTGAGGACGTCTTGAGGATCATACGAGGGTTGCTTGAAGTTGTGAGGTGGTGACGGGATATCTTGAGGATCACACGAGGGTTCCTCAAAATTGTGAAATGGGATATCGCATGATTCAAAAAATTGAGCGCAAAGCCATAAAACAAAGTGATTGTGAAGTATGGTTATCAATGCGAAAAGAAATGTTGACAGTATCATATTTTGGAGTGATATGTCGTATGAGACCAACGTTTTGTGTAACGACTATAAAAATCTTGTTTTCTTTATTTATCAATACTACAGCCATGAAATATGGTCGCGATGGAAGAAATAGCGAAACAAGATTTATTAATAAAATTAAAAAAAAAAATAAAATTATGCGGATTATTTATTGAGTCTGAAATCCATGTTTGGGTGCTTCTCTTGATGAACTTTTCGATGAAGATGGTCTAGTGGAGATTAAATGTCCTCTTTTAACTAAAAATTTAACAGCAAAGGAAGCAATTCGTAAATTGTCCAATTAAAAGGTGTTTTTAATAAAAAAAATGTAAATATAATAAACCAAAATCATTGATTTTAATATCAAATTTAAAGTCAACTGAACATAACAAAGCGCGAATTTTGCATTTTTGCTCTATGGACGCCGAAAGCATAATAACACTGCGTGTTAACAGACAATTTCTGGCAAAAGAATGTTGCCTTTTTTACACGTTTTTGTTACGACTGTATGCTTCTTGAACTTTGGACAATCGGTATAATAGACATATGCCCATCAAAGAATCGAAATATATATTAGAAGCAAAAAAGAAGTTGTTTAAAAGTCTAAATAATAATAATATTAAGTAGCAACATACAACAATAGTATCAATTAATGATAAAAAAAAAAACACGTTACGTACAATAAAAAAAATAAAAAACTTAACAGAAAGCAGTACTTCTGTTTTTAGTGCTGTGACAGAAAAAGGTGACTGTATTCACTGTATAATCAGTGAAAAATCTAATTATAATCCGACAGATAATGAAATGACGAGTTATATAAAAGAGTTATAGATAGTCATGAGATATCTCTTTCATTGGTGAAAGACAATGTTTTGCCGAAAAATAGCTTATCAAATGATGATTCATTAGATTTATTTTTACCTGTTGTGACAGAAACATCTTGTTTCGAAACACAAAGCGTGCATTACATAGGATTTCCACAATTAATTACAGCCATTTGTAGGAAAAGTCTACAAATAATAAAAGGCAATTGTACTAATCACTGGCGTTGTAGCTACTTTGACGGAATCAAACTATACGTACATGACAGGGATGGCACTCAATTGGACACGGTTTAAATGGATACGGTGCATTTGCACACGGTGCTTTTGGACACGATAAGAAACGGACACAGACAAACGCGCGCGCGCGCGCGCACACACACGCACACGCGCGCGCGCGCGCGGGGGAGGAGGTGCAAAGGGGTTTTTCGGCTTCCCTCCTGCACCCACTTCGTCGGTAGAGTGCCCTCGGCAGTTATTTCTTATGTTCAAGTGAACGGTGTGCAAAATGTGTCCATTTGAACTGTGTGCAAATGCACCGCTCCTATATGACAGCATGCCGGGCTGTATATACGATAAAATGGTGCCAAAAGAAAAAGAATACATAAGCGCTCGTTTACTAAGTACTACCAACTGGTATAAGCTTTAAAAAAATTTAACCGGATGGTACATGTTATGGAATATATGTGCTGCTGCTTTTGCAACAGATATAGTTTTAGGTAAAAATCCTTGCAAAGAAACGTATTTTAATAATGTTAAATCTGTGAGACGACATTTTGTCAGTATAATAGAAAATCGTAAACTTTTGTCTTTTTGATCTAAACTTTGTTATTAAAAAAAAGAAATTGATAAGATTTGTCCTTGCACAATCCATATCTTTATAATAATTTTTTAAATACTTTTATATTATATCTATATTGTATCTATACTTAAAAATATAGCAACTTCATAAATTTTCGTTTTAATTCGTTGTTGCGTGACTCTGTAGCCATTTGGAGCTCCGTTGTGACAAGCTTTCCGATGAGAACATCTGGATCGTTGTCGTTTACGGGTTTCTACCGGGAACATACTTCAGCTTCCATTGCACTTAGTGTATTGTTCATCTGATGAAACGCTGTTTCTATCGGCTCATTCTTCCGTTTTTTTAAAGTTTTCTGCTGGTTCCTTGAAAAGCAAGAACGTGGTGGACTAGCCCTATCTGATCCTTCTATGTCCGAAGGAGGTGTTTGACGTAACAATGAAAAAGATGTCGATGACTGCAAAGAAATTGTAAAATTTATAAGTTTCACATTTTTTTAAGATTAACTAATTCAATTACTCACGATTTAAAATTACTCACCCGTGAAGTTTCTTCATTTGCTGTAAGTGGAGTATGGTATAGCAACGGCGAGGATGACTGTGACTAGAATGTTATAACATTAATTAAATGTATGAAATATTATTTCGTATATTTTTACTATTAATGCGAAATTACACTCACATTATTTTGTTTTGAATAAAAAATAGGTTGATTTTTATAACTTGACATTATTTGTTTCGGCGTCGACAGTGCCTGCTGGCCGGATGTTGAAGCTGGTGTCTGTAACGTAAATAAAATAAGTTTCAAAATATATTCAACTGATAACATTGGCTGCGTTCAGAAAAGCTGCTTTGTAACTATTATAAATATTGTAAACGTGATTGGTGTATGCTTTTAGATTCAGCTGGGATTAAGAGCATACACCAATCAGATTCACAAATTTTACAATAGTTGCAAAGCTGCTTTTTCTCTTTAATATAGCCATTAGTAGGAAAAAAGAAATTGCCGTACATTGGAGTTATCATTGGCAGACATTGCATAATTGCTCTGAATAATCATCGAACCTTGAGTATTTATTGATGTCTTACTGACACTCCTTGGCCCGGATGGCTTTGTTATATTTACATTAGAAAAGCTTTTAAAATAATAAATTATTATTGAATATGCTAAATTGTTTAAATTTATTAACAGGTCTATGATCGTTTAAAGAAATAAATAAAACAAACCTTTTTTGGATTATATGTTTTTCTAAGAAGGAGAGACTCTCGAATAACATCCAACTTCGTCTTGTAGGCTTTCCAGCTCCACTTTTTGTCTCTTGCTCCCGCAGTTGCCTTTCTTTGCTGAACCGTTAGCGGATACGTATCCATCGATTCTTGCATTCTGTAACTATATCATACACATCAAATATAAATAATTCTAATCATACATGATATGTTTAAAATAGATAGTAGAACGCGGTCCTACGTCACTTATAATGAGACGAAATGAAGACTGAAAGCAGAAGGGTTATCTCTGAGACTTCCCCTCAAGTCAGTTAAGGGATAAATTAAAGTTTACTTACGTGTAATATTTAAAGTAGTGGCGATTTCTGTTCACGCATTCTCCTTCATTGCCGTATCTTTGTATTTTTCTGATGTTTTATCATAAAGACATGGACGAGCACGAACCATATCAATCAATAATTCATCGCCATATTTCATATATGAATTCAATGAGTTTTCATCGACTGCATCCAGTCCATCACTTACATACTCTTCTTCTTCTATGTTCTCGAAACGACTCAAACAATCCTGATGCTCAAACATATTGCTGCAAATGATCTGCAAATAGAACTCTAGTTATATGTACACACTTTATTCAACATACTTAATCTTAAACATCCTCTTAAACGGGAAATATACTTACGAGGCAATAGGAAACAAATATAGGATAAAGGCTGAGATCGAAATCGGGTCACTTCCACTTCTAAATTTCTAATCTCTAATTTCTAAACTCAGTACGCTATAGCGGTTTTGTAGCAACGCGTTATCTCGACAATGTACATACACGTGCTAAAGTTTGTAACTATAACCTAAAAAATCCAAACGCTGTGATTGGTTAGCAACAAACAATAGGCACAGAATTTCCAACGTGACGGAAATTCTATGTCTATTGCCTGTGTTATGGTTTATTTTGCATTGATTATAGACTTACTAGAATAGACTGCTTATGAGGTGAAAAAACGGTAGTAGGGGTATCCGTCACTGAGAAAAGGATAACTGTCGTTAACTTGAGTTGCTATTTCTTTCTAATGCAGAATAGTGGGGAAGCATAGTGACCAATAATGGTGTCAGAGCGTGAGCGTGTTGTCACATAGTATGCGTAGCGTGCATACTCTGACACCGTCGCTATGCTTTCCCACTATTCTGCATTAGAAAGAAATAGCAACCCAAGTTAAAGACAGTTATCCTTTTTTTAGTGACGGATACCCCCACTACCTTCATGAGCAGTCTATTCTAATAAGTCTACTATTCTAATAAATCTATGGCATTGATACATGGGTTTTCTATTCCTTATTCCTATTCCCTGTTCCTATTGCCTGTTGCCTAGCATTGTGTGATGGCCTTAATGGAGTAGATGGATAGTGGGAAAAAGAGATGGTGAGGGATAAGGGATTTAGAAAGGCCAAGAAGGCGAGAAGAGGAGGGAGGGAATAGTTGTGAGGCCGCACAATGGTTAGGGCGATAGGATGAGAAGTATATTATTTTTGTAAGAGACGGTGTATAATGTTGGAATCTGCAAATTCCAAGGGGACACAGTAAATAAAGTTATTATTAATGTATTTTTGGAAAAACAAAAAACCTGTAATTTAATCTTGTAATTTTTAAACTTATTATGTTAAACTTAATATGTTGTAATTCGTTATAATGTTCTGCATAATGCATAAATTGTATTAAATTTAATTAATATTTAATTGCGTGTGTTCTTCACGTTCTTTTTTTTACGACCTCTCTATTTATCTTTTTCTCAAAAACCAACAGTGCATAAAGAAATTTATAATGTTTTCTTTTTACCTCTTTGAATTTATTTAAGAGAATATCTATAAAAACATTGCTTTGCATTATTAAATATATACCAATTTATATGACAATTATATTATGTAAGAGAGGTAAAAAACTAAATTTTATATTTAAATATAAATATATCTATTATACATATGCCCGTATATTTAAATGAAAAGTATTTTTACTGTATAGCATGTACTCATGGAAAATTATACATTTTTGTTTTGTGCTAAAATTTAATTTCTTTATTTCACTTTTTTATGTTTATTGAATCTCCTATCTTATCTTAAAAAAGAGATGTTAAATCAAATTGAATCTATTGTTTCTTGACATTATAGCCGATGAGGATTAAGTACAATTTTGATATGTTCTAGTATCAATATGTCTGTAAAAGTGAGCACTATAACAATACATATATGAAATATATGTGAAATATATGAAGTATATGTGAAATATATTGTAAAATACGATTACTCTCGGCTTGTATTAATTTATTTTTCTTGCAATACATTTTTCGCGTTTTTCCGTAATAGCTGACAATGACAAACACGTTTGAAAAATGTCTATGTCTAATTATAGAAGTTTCGTACACAGTAAGATCAGTATTAGCATTAGTCATAAATAAATTCAAGATTTATGCATGAAAGAAAAGATGATAATAAAGATAATAATAAAAGATGACACATTCTAATTATTAATTAATTTATGTATAAAAATTATTTCACAGCCTTATGCAAAAGTTTATTATTACATTTAGAATAAAAATACGTTATAGTGTTATAACCTTAGATATATGAGAACCATACGTAGGTTTAATAAAAAAAAATTTTTTTTTTTAAAATAAACATCTTAGTTAAATAGAAGTATTTATACTGTAAAAATTGTGTATAAAAATTTTTTGATATATTATTTAGTTTACAAGATATATTGAGAAAAAGGCAAAAATATATCTATCCTTGAAGGGTAGTTACGTCGTTTTACACCGTTTTTGAGCCCCAACTGAAAATTTTGTAAATTCATGTATTTATCTCTTCTACATTTATACCAAATTTCATTAAAATTGGAATTTTAACGCAATAAATAATCAGCATAGAGGTGATATGAAGGGTAAAATTTAAAAGAAATTTTTAATAAATAACAGTTAAACAGAAGTAAAACTTTTGTATAAAATATTTTTTGATATTTCGTTTGATTTACGAGATATATTGAGAGAAGATAAAAATGTTTTTATTTTTGAAGGATGGTTTTACTGTTCAAATTGTTTTTCAGTTTCAACTAAAAGTGTCTAAATTCATGTATTTATCCTCTTTACGTTTATGCCAAGTTTAATTAAAATTGGAATTTTCAGGTTTGTGAGGTTCCTCTGTCAGTAATACTTATATATGCGTCTTGCCTTTTGGTTGTTATTAAGATTGAGAAACTAAAAAATTTGCAAATTTATAACGTGTATTTTTTGATATTTTTTATTTCTAACCCAGTTCTTACAGTCATAATTTTTTTTAATATTTAGATGCATAATAAACTTGAAGTTTCAAAACCGATTTTTTACTTTTTACACGTAAAAATTTTTAGGTTTTAATTTTTTTATCTTTAGTCCATGATTCCAGGACTATATAATTTAATGATTAAACGAACTTACCTATAAGTGAAGTTCTATCATAATTGTATAAAGCGCCTCTTCCGAAAGATAACAACGTAGTACTCCTCAATTATATGCCGAGGGCGCCACACTTTCAAAGCTAAACAGAAAGTTTTCTTCCATACGTCTCCACTCGCACGGGTCCATGACGTCATTCTTCAAAGTAATGCCGTAGCTATCTATGATACGGGGTTTGATCCTATCGAACGTGGGTATTGGGTGGGACCTATCTTTTGGAAGAGGCGCTTTATACAATTATGATAGAACTTCACTTACAGGTAAGTTTGTTTAATCATTAAATTGTATTTCGCGCCTCTTCCTCAAGATAACAATGTAGATGTTTAAAGTAAGCTACGGCTCCCTTAGCATGGTGCAACCATTATTTATTACTTACACAAAATAAATGATTCTTGCGACAAGACAAAAATGAACGCAGTCTAAATAATGTAACTGTGTCGCTTGGTTGTATAAGCTTAACTCCTAATTTATCTCTCTAATATTACTTGACCAAACGCCTTTAAATTTTGCGCAACAGGTCTATCATAAAATCTAGTAAAGGTAGAAGACTTATTTGACCACCCAGCTAACTTCCTTATAACGTCGAAGCCTACTCCTTTTCGTTTAGCGGCAGACGTAGACGCATGTCTGGTGCTATGCGCCGAAAACACATCTGTATCTATTCCACTTTCACACAGAACAAACTTAATCCTAAATACTAAGCGTCTGGGTAGTGACCTCTTTGAATGGCCTCTTGAATGAAATAAACAAAAATGTCGTATCACCTCTGAGATCTTTTGTCCTTTCGAGGTAACATTTTAAAGCGGTTACCGGGCATACATCCTGACATTCCTTATAAACCGGTAAGGTTAAAACCGGTTGATTTCTCCCTAATCTAGATGTCTTAATTTTATCCGGAATCTTTATTTCTACTGTATCTTCCTTGAACACTATATTTCTAATGTTAATTAACGACAGGGTCTGCAATCTTTGACCCGTCACTAAAGCGTTATTAACTTTTTACTCAAGGATTCTAAGGATAACTTCTCGTTATATGAATCTTGGAAATAATCTAGGACAACCTTTGGGTCCCACGTAGAGTCATATTTAGGCTTAGGAGCTCTTACGTTCGATAAGCCCTTAAAAAACCTTCTAACAATTTCGTTTTGACCTAAATCTTGATCTAAAATAAGCGAGATGGCCGATCTTAAGCTATTAAGGGATCCATACGACATTCCTTTATCATATGCTTCTGTTAGGAACTTAATAACCTCCGTTGCTCCAGCTTCGTAAATAGACAACTCTTCCTTATTACAGAACGTCCACCATTTTCTCAACGCGCTGTTATATTGTTTTAGCGATGCTTCGCTTAATGAGGAAATAGAAATAGACAAAGCCTCCTCCGGAATGCCTTTCAGGAGGAAGGCTTTCCGGATAATACTCCGGCCACCAGGGTAACAGACTTCTGCAGCGGATGAAGTTTCCTATCGGAAGAAAGTAAAACGTTACTTCCGGCCTTGAAAACTAAGGTCTCCGATTCCAACATTGAAAGGAATAAGGGATACCATGGCTGCGCTGGCCAATGTGGCACTACGAGCACCCCTCTTGCTTCCTCCGCCTTTATTTTCTGTATTACTCTGGTAATTAATATAAAGGGAGGAAAAGCATAAAAGAAGAACTTATTCCAGTTTATAGTAAACGCATCTACAGCTATTGATCCCGGATCTTTTATCCACGACACGTAATCTTTGTACTTCGCGTTAAGTCTTGACGCAAACAAATCTATATTAGGAATTCCAAATTTTGCAATAATCTTCCGAAAAGCTACATCCGCCAATTCAAATTCCGTCTCGTTGTCTAACCTTCTTGACTCAAAATCTGCTTCGTCATTATCTTTAGAGGTTATATAAGACGCAAAGATAATCAATTCACGTTCTTCACACCACTTCCATATACTTTTAGCGAGGTTACTGAGCTCCTTAAATCTCACACCTCCCATGCGATTAATGTAAGCAATTGCTGTGGTGTTATCAATCTTCAATAGTATGTTGCATTCTCTAAGATCTTTAGCGAAACATTTTAGCCCGAAAAACGCTGCCATTAACTCTAAATAATTTATGTGATGTAGCTTTTCGGAAACGCTCCAGTGCCCATGTGTCTTACTATCGCCGCATGAAACTCCCCATCCTGTGCGGGAGGCGTCCGAAAAAATAGTCAACTTATATTCTCTAGCTGCAATACTCGATATTCTACTTTGTACATTCAGACTCCACCACGAAAAATCTTCCTGTAACTCTACATTTAACTGCATTATCGCTTCATAGTTGCCGTCTGTCTTTAAAAGAGCTATATATTTTTCTCTCTCTAGGCTCTTAACATGCGCCCATCCATATTGAATTGCCGGGCAACATGACACTAAGGACCCTATCAGCTGAGCAAATTCTCTAATTTTACATCTTTGTAATTTCATAAATCTGTTAACCTGATTTTGTATTCTATGTCTCTTTTCTAAAGGTAGTCCTAGTGTCATATTTTGCGAATTTAGCACAAAGCCAAGAAAACTACAAATCTGAGAAGGGGTTCTACAACTTTTATCTTCATTTAAAATAAATCCTAGACTTTGTAATACTTTTACAGAGTAATTTATATTTTCTAAACAACTTGAATACGTGCTACCTAGCAATAAAAGATCATCTAAATAAATAACTGATAAATATCCTAGATTTCTCAGGTGCCCTATCACCGGCTTCATGATCTTTGTAAATACGTATGGTGCTGAGTTAAGCCCAAAGGGTAAGCAATTAAACTCGTAAAGGCAACCTTCAAATACAAATCTTAAATATTTTTTATATTTTCTATCGATAGGAATCATATAATACGCGTCTTTTAAATCTAATTTCCCCATGAAACAATTCTGAGACACTAATTTACATGCTACTTTGTAATCCTCTAACTTAAAATGCTCAATCTGAATAAACTCGTTTAATTTTTTAAGATTTAAAATTAGCCTACTTGACCCGTCCGGCTTGGGAATCAAAAATATACTCGATATAAATTGACTATCGCGTGGGGAACATTTGCTAATAGCTCCTTTGAGCACCAACTTTTTTATGTGATCTTTAATTAATGATCTCTCTTTGTCTGACCACGCTGGTTCTTTTGGAATTGAACGTTGAGTTACAACTCTCGAGAAGGGGATTTTGTATCCTTTTATCCAATTCAATATTCTGGAATCGGATGTTAACTTTCTCCACTCCTCCGAAAAAAACTGTAGTCTCCCCGCTGGACTACTTACCACGTTGGAATTTATGTTTTCTTTTGCTCCGTTGGAGTTTGTGTTCGAAAGTTCTTGCGCGTTCTTTTCCGAGTCCAGTTCTTTCCTTGGTTCCGATTGTAACCTCCTTTCTGGTACCCGCCTGACGTTCTGGACTTGAACGATTGGCGTCGAGACGGGGTCTTGGAGTTTTTTGATTTCTCCGTGCCTTTAGACTTTGTCTTAAGTTCTTTTCCTGATCGTTCAATCGACTTTGCCGCTTTAAGACGATCTCCTAATTTTTGTCCAAACAACCATTCATCCGCCTCACCTGATTCGAGTGTTTCCTTTTGCGAGCTGCTCAAAGCTGCAAGAATTAAACTCCTACGCGTCTGCGTTTCGTCTCTTTGCAAATCTGCTAGGAGGCGCGCCGCTTCACTGAGTTTCTTAACAAGCTCAATCTGCGTGGTTGACAATTTGGGGTTCCCTTCTGTTTTATTTTTGTCGATAATGTCTCTGATCGAACTTCCCAACAAGGCCAAACAAGCGGTGATCTTTTTCTGTTTCTCTACGATCCGATCATCTTGCTTCTTCGATGTCTCGTTGATTGAGACCTTGACCTCATCGTTGAGCTTTGGCGGATCGGTTAATACGCAATTCTTGGGAGGTACGTGTGCCTCTAACAGCTTCTCTCTCTCTTCTTTCGGTAACCCTTTCTTTAAAATTCCTTCAATGCGCACAGCGATACTGTTGGGAATGGCTGGCGCCAATACCCTTTCTTCCGCTACTCTGCTACCAATTGCCTCGAGGATATCTTCATCAAGGTCCTCAATCACCCTCTTATCCTCTTGGCTGGGATTATCAGATTTTTGCAGCTCTACCGCGGAAGAGTTCGTATTAGGCTTCTCCACCTGCTGTGTCTCCGTTGCCGATTTCATCGGCGTTGCAGCCCTGCCATTGGAAGTTTCCTGCGGAGGATTTATGGCTAACTCGTCAAGCAAGACTTCATTTACTTCCTGCTCAACCTCATTTATTCCCAAATAAGATTGTTGATCCATCTCTAACAAGGCTGCTCGGGGACTAGGTGAGATATTTGGCGGACTTTGTGACAGATCTCTTATGTCTGTGCCGAACGAACTCGACCGACTTCGATCCCGACTCCTGTCCTCCGACTCACGGCTTCCTAACAATCATAATTATTTAATTTAATCAAAATTTGTTCATTTAATTTATTTGACTTAAGTGAATACGCTTACGTTAAAGTTTTACATCGAAAATCATAATCTCCGTAAAACGGACTATTAGTTTGGAATGCACACTTTGAGACTTGTTATGTCTCTTGTCTCGAGTAAAAACTCATCACCAGGTTAGCGCCTGTGACTCGTCAGTAGGTTAGCGCCCATGACGTGACTCGTGTGCTAATTTCCGTGCATAAAGCACGGATTAAACTCATTCAGCATAAACTGCTGTATTTTTCGTTAGAGGTTAGAACCTACATCACGGGTGAGAGATTTTTACATCAATCGAGAAGCGCCTCGATTTTTGTCACTAGGTTAGAGCCTATGACACGTGTGACATCTACGCCGTGATTCTCGATAGTTGCCATGCACGTGTGCGCACGCTGCGAGAGCGGCGAGGCGCACGCTCGTCGTCGTTGACTTCGAGAACGTTCGGTGAGCGCGTCCTCGAAGGACGAGACGGTCGAGCGAGTGGCCGAGTGAGTGAAGACTTCGCTGCTGCTCGACGGTGTCGTTATTATGCGAACATAACCTCAATTATACTGCATCGATACTTACTTGCGCGCTCTCTGCGCCTCTGCTTCTTGTAACTCTTAACCTCCTTCATTAATTTTCTTAATTTCTTTTCCAACCTATTCTCTTTAGATTCCTCTTCGGAATCGGATCTATTATGTTTTCTCTTTCCCATATTTCTTGACCAGATATTCTAACGATGTGACTGCATCGGCACAAAAACGAAGAATGACGTCATGGACCCGTGCGAGTGGAGACGTATGGAAGAAAACTTTCTGTTTAGCTTTGAAAGTGTGGCGCCCTCGGCATATAATTGAGGAGTACTACGTTGTTATCTTGAGGAAGAGGCGCGAAATACAATTACCCTTTTATGGCGATATCTTCCTCTTCTTTTTCTTTGCGAGATGATGTAGAGGACGAGCGCGCCTTTTTTGCGATGTTCATGAGCGAACGTCCGGCCTGCTGTACGCGCATCTTGTTAACTTCTACACAATAATTGTAACAATTTGGTCCAATGACAATATCTAGGAGTTTCATAATTTTTTATAATGCTGCATAAACTATCATTAAACACACAAACTGCAATATCAGTAGCTATGTCAAGTGTTGTCTTGTCGCTTGGAAAACTCTTGAGTGCTATTCCAAACTGTAGCATTGAAGCTCTCATTTCTTTTTTAAACCTTACTAATGCCATTTACAATTACTTGGGGAAACTTATTATTAGAAAGTAAGTTACTTGTTACCTATAAAATTTAAAGATCTAAGTGTGCGCGGCAGCCGTGCTGAGATACGCTCAGAACGGCGCTGTGACTGTACGTTCATAAAAACATCATAAAAATGTTTTAAGTTATAAAACCAATTGCAACTTGTTTTTAAGACATTAAGGCATTATTTAAGCAAAAAAAAATTTTTTTTTTGATTTTTTGAAAATTTACAGTGGTATAACCCCTTAATATATTATACATATATATTTATTATTGTACATTTTTTTCTTTATTAAAGACGAGTGATCGTTTATGGATTTTCAGATTGTTAGAAGAGATACGCCGCCACAGTACTCTGATCATAATAGGTGAGACCGGCAGTGGTAAAACCACGCAGATCCCACAACTGTTGCTCCATGCCGGAATCACTGAATCGTCCGGCTGCATTGGCATTACGCAACCACGTAGAATTGCGGCGGTTAGTATAGCGCGCCGGGTCGCCCAAGAACAAGGGGTGAAACCGGGAAAATTAGTGGGCTACTGTGTTCGTTTCGAGGATTGCACCTCTTCACAGACGAGGATCAAATATTTGACGGACGGCATGATGGTGCGAGAGGCGATGACCGATGAGATCCTGTCGGATTACTCGGTACATTACATATAATTATATTATTACCACAATTAAGCGATGCAGTTATTGAGAAGCAAAATTATATTTGAAGTTTGTTGTGAACAACTAAAATTTTAACGATGAACTTAGTTGCAAATTATAACGAAAAGTATTATTACGATATAATCAAGGTTTTAATAGCAAACGTTATTTTATAAAAGTAATGCGTTACCGTTGCTGTTATTTTTGTAAAAAGTAATTTATTATTATTTGTTATTAAGTTTAAAAGTAACATTAATTTTTTAAAATCAATTATTACTTTAAAAGTAACGTTTTGTTGTTCCTTGTTACTTTTTACATAATTTTTTGTTATTTGTTTACATTATCTACGAAATTTACGTAGTAAATAAAATAAACAGATCATAGCAGCAACATTGCGACACTGTTATAACATTGTAACAACATTACAGCAATATTACAAAATTGTCGCAATGTTGCTGCAATGTTCTGTGTTTGCTGGCATATAATGGTTTTAGAAAATCGTAATATGGTTTGCATGTATTATTATAAAATAATAAAAGTAATGTTCATCATTATAAAAATGTAACGACATTACATTACAAATAGAAAAAGTAACGATTGTTAAAAAAAAGTAATGGTAATGGCGTTATTTCCCAATTCTGGATATAATTTACTAGTTTTGTATAAACTATAGTCTGGGATCTATTTCAAGTTAAATTAAATTCGCAGATGTTTTAATATTTTAACAAAAAATAATAATTTTTTGTTAAGATATCATTACATGTATCTATTATTTAAAGAAGTACAAACATAGAGTAATCTTTCTAAAAATTCGAGAATAATAATTGAAATATCCTTTTTTTCTGCTTATTTAATTGCCTGCTCGATTGTTTGAGTTTATAATATTGCAATAGGTGGTGATACTCGACGAAGCTCATGAGCGATCCGTGCAGACCGACGTTTTGTTTGGTGTGGCGAGACGAGCACAAAATCTGCGCAAGTTGAAGAATCTGCCGCCTTTGAAACTTTTAATTATGTCAGCCACGATGGATCCCACTAAATTCAGAGAGTATTTCCAGGCCCCGGCGTTATATCTAGAAGGCCGTCAGCATCCCGTGAGGATTTTTCACGCGGTCACCTCGCAGCAAGATTATGTATTCGCCGCGCTAGTTACGGCATTTCAAATTCACCGTGAGGCACCCGCAAAGTAAGAACAACACAAAATTCTAACATGGTTGTAAACTGTGTGCTTTTTAGAGACAACGTATATAGTATTATAAATTATCATATATATGACATGATTTAATCATGTTATATATATAAGTACATATAATAACAGTATAATGTTACGTCCAGGGTTACGGTAATGTTGGGTAGGATCGGGTGATTCCCTGGGTATCTTAAGAAAACAAGGAAGGGCGTAACAAACTGAAGAGCAGAGAAAGATAATCTATTCACAACTCTGGGTTATAAAGAGTTTATTGCGTTAATGAACATGAAATGAAAGTTAAAGTTACAAGATTAAAAAAGATTACACGTGTACACAGCGAGACGAGCGAGTCACGACAATTGTAACCAAAAGCGCGGTAGATTTCAGGACTGCCAACTCGAGCATTTACTATTTCCTATAGACCACAACGCCACAGGAAGCAGTAGTGTACAATACAGGGATTTAAGATTTAATATGTCTAAGTGCTTTCCATAACACTCCCACTCGCTAAGTACATCATTCAAATCTGAAATTAAAAAAGATTAGAACATATTCAAAAGTTTCCGATTAAAAACAAATTTTTCATGTGACAAAGGTTTTGTAAGGATATCAGCTGCTTGATCAGCTGTTGATACATGTTTAATGACAAGTTTGCCAAGTTTAACTTGTTCACGGGTGAAATGGAATTTTATGTCTATATGTTTTGTCCGGCGATGATAGTCAGGGTTAGTGATCAGTTTTTCCGCTGCCATGTTGTCACAGTATAATATAGTCGGTTGCTCCTGTTTGATTCCAATATCAGCCATTAGTTGTCGAGCCCAGATTACTTCTCGAGCAGCATTGTAAATTGCCACATATTCAGCATGTGTAGTTGAGTCAGCCACTATACTCTGTTTTTGACTGAGCCATATGACAGGACCTTTGTTGAGCATGATGATTGCACCGCTTATACTCTTGCGTGTATCAGAACATGATGCATAATCTGCGTCGGAGTAAGCCACAAGTTGATTCTTCTCGCCAGTAGACTTGTAGTTGATGCCAATATCAATGGTGCCTTTCAAATATTTCAATATGCGCTTAGCTGCATTCCAATGCACATCTGACGGGTTGTCCAGAAATTGACTCAGTTTACTGACTATATATGAGATGTCAGGTCTGGTGCCAATAGAGAGATACATTAATGAGCCAATCAGTTCACGGTAAGGGAACTTGTTTGAATTTTCTTCTGAACTCCGAACTAGTTTTGTGTGTATATCTGCTGGTACTGAGATCACATTGCAATCCAAGTGTTGGAATTTTTCTAGAACTGCACGCGTGTAGGCTGACTGTAACAGTTGTATTTTTCTTGAATCACGATTCCTCTTGATTTCTATGCCCAAGTAACAATTAGCATCAGAACTTTTAATTTCGAATCTCTTAGCCATTGCAGTAAGTAATTTGTTGATTCTCTCCTTTGATTGACCAATGACCAGGCCGTCATCAACGTAGAGAGCCACCATAAGAGCACTATCTTCTGTTGAATAAACACATGGATCAGCTGTTGTTGAAAACAATCCAAAGTTCTTCATGAAATTGTAAATTTTCATGTGCCATTGTTTAGGTGCCTGTTTGAGACCGTAAAGACTTTTATTTAGTCGACACACACGTCCACTGCCGTCGTTGAAGCCTTTGGGTTGTTCCATGAAAATCTCTTCATTTAGGTCTCCGTTGAGGTATGCCGTCTTTACATCCAGTTGTACAATTATTTTCTGCAGCAATTGAAATTAATATACGCACAGAATCAAATCTGGCCACTGGAGCAAAAGTCTCTTTGTAGTCAATACCAGGTTTTTGCGAACATTTTTTTATGACTAGTCGGGCTTTATAGCGTTCCACAGATCCGTCAGGGTGTGTTTTTATTCGAAATACCCATCTATTCGCTATTGGTTTTTGATCTGGTGGACACTTGACTAACGTCCACGTGTTGTTAACTGCGAGTGATTTAAGTTCTTCTGCCATTGCATTCTACCACTGTTTAGCATCAGGTGTAGATCTTGCTTCGTCGACAGTGTTTGGTAATTCCGTTTCAGCAATATAAGCACATCCGATTGCAATTAGATTTGTATGTGACCGAGTACGATTTGCGATGTTATCATTTGATTTTATTTGTACATGTTGTTTGGTACGTGTCACAATCGAATCGTCATTTGTATTTTTCATATTTTCTTTGGTCAATGATTTTTCATCCTCCATCTTCATCAGCTTAGTATTGCCTTTTGCTTCTTCAAGATCTTCATTGTCTTCTTTTTCTTCACTCGGTGTCTTAATGCTTGAGACTAACTTTACTGTTGGTTCGATTATTCGAACGTCACGAGACACAACCACTCTTCTAGTGCCTCTTTTCCATAAACGATAGGCGTGACTTCCAGGTTCGTAGCCAACAAGTACCATTTCTTGACATTTCTTGGCCATTTTTGTTCTCTTGGATTCATCAAGTAACATGAATGCATGACTTCCATACACACGTAGATGTTCAACACTTGGTTTATGGCCTGTCCATACTTCATATGGTGTTCTTCCATCAAGACGTTCAAGTGGTATGCGATTGCGTATATGACCAGCAGCTCTTGTTGCTTCACCCCAGAGTTCAAGAGGAAGATCTTCCGCTGCAAGCATTGACCGAGTCATTTCAACTATTGTTCTATTTTGACGTTCGGCACGTCCATTTTGTTGAGGTGCATATGGGGTTGAGAATTCATGCGTGATTGAATGTTTTCGCAGTAACTTCTTCATTTGCTCACTATTAAATTCTTTTGCGTTGTCTGAACGTACGCGAACAATTTTGTGACCAATTGCATTGGCTTCTGTAATTAAATCTTGCAGTTTCTCGTAAACTTCATCTTTCGTTTTTATTGGTGATGCAAACACACAACCGCTGCAGTCATCTGTAAAAATTACCAGATATCTTGCATTACCATAGGATGACACACTCATTGGACCGCATATGTCAAAATGCACAAGTTCACCAGGGCGTGTTGCACGCGACATGCACGGCTTGAAAGGTTGCCGCGACATCTTCCCAAAAATGCAGCCCTCACATTCGATTTGCACACGAGTATCATCTTGAGTATCAGTCGATATCAATTTCATGCCTGTAACCGCTGATCCTTTTGCCAGTTGTTTTATGGTTTTGTAGTTAGCGTGACCAAGACGAGCATGCCAGGTGTGTATTGAGGCTTCGTCTGACGCATAATTTACAGTTGCTGTTTCAGTTTCAAAATTCATTTTGTAAAGTTGATTAATAATTTTAATGCCGGTTGCAATTATTTGACCATTTCTAATTAGTTGCAAATTATTTTTGTCCATTTTTATACTTACACCTATATTTGCTGCTGCACCAAGACTGAATAAATTTTTTGCAATTTCTGGAACAAATAACACATTTGTTAACGTATGCGTTAATTCTTTGTTGCCAACAGTAGCCTTGACCACAACTGTTCCGCGTCCTCTTGCATATATTACTTCTTCATTGCCGACAACGATGGCCATAGAGTTGTCCGTGATTGGCTCAAGCGTCTTGAACCAATCCTTGCGCGCAGTCATGTGGTGACTGGTGCCACTGTCAGCGAGCCATGCATCACTTGTATTGGCAGCCATGCAATGACCAGCCGCATATAGAAAGGAGTTGCTTGTACTGCTCGTTGATGTTGCTTGTTGAGCTTGAGCGGTTTGTTCAGATTTTAACTTACGACAATCTCGTTTAAGATGACCAATTTTCTTGCAGTGATGACACCTCCGAGTTTCCTTCTTCTGCTTACTGCCGCCAGCATCACCTTTTGAACGGTTAGCAACAAGCGCGTCTCCTGAGTCTATGTCGTTTGCTTTTTTGCCAAAACTTGCTTCCACCAGTTGCAATTGATTTCGTAATCTTTCGAAAGTTATTGTCATGCCACTTGCTGCCTGAATTAAATAGGCTTGTCGGAAGTTGTCAAATTTTGCTGGCAGATCGGTAATCAGTTTTGAGAGTATAGCTGTGTCTGAAATCTCTTCTCCAGCCGTTTTGAGGCGCTGTATAAGTACGGTTAGTTGAGAACAATAACTCGCCACTGTTTGACCATCTTCAAATTTCAATTGATGTAATTTTTGTGACAACAAATACTTGTTTTCACCGGCCGTCAACTCGTAGAGAGATACTATCTTCTCAAGTACTTCCTTAGCCGTCTTGCTATCACGTATCGCTGTGTGATCGTCATCAGATAAATCCGTGGTTAATACACGTCGTGCGCGTGCATCGAGTTTACGCCATTCCTTCTTCTTCTTCTCGTCGTCTGTTGGGCACATTTCCGTACCGTCGACCACTTCGAGAGCCCCAATTGTCTGAAGTGCCAACTCTACTTCGTAGCGCCATCGTAAATAGGTCGCTTTCGACAACAGAGGAAGTTTGAATTCTTTGTTTGAAGTCATCTTGAACAGAACTCAGCACAAAGAGAATTACGTGACGAATAACCTAAAACTCTCACTCTCTGTAGCAAGTCTCACAACTCTGGGCCCATAACCTGAAGAGCAGAGAAAGATAATCTATTCACAACTCTGGGTTATAAAGAGTTTATTGCGTTAATGAACATGAAATGAAAGTTAAAGTTACAAGATTAAAAAAGATTACACGTGTACACAGCGAGACGAGCGAGTCACGACAATTGTAGCCAAAAGCGCGGTAGATTTCAGGACTGCCAACTCGAGCATTTACTATTTCCTATAGACCACAACGCCACAGGAAGCAGTAGTGTACAATACAGGGATTTAAGATTTAATATGTCTAAGTGCTTTCCATAACACAAACCTTACTTCCGAAGGCAGCCGCTCGAGGAAAGGTCAAGTGCCTCAGGGGCGAACGCACTTCTTATGGCTAGAAATGTGGGTCAGTGTGCCGGTAGGCTCACTGTAACCCGATCTCCGAGCCGTGCATCCGTTGGTCCTAATTTTGAGTCAGCAAATTTAATTGCTTTAACTCGGGATTGGACCCGATGCAGTCTTAATCAGGAATGAGGAGGGTGAATTCATTAAAGCAACTATCAATTCATTTATTATTATCAAAATTATTTATTCAGAATTAAATATAGGCATAGCGGTAAGGTTGTGAGTGATACGTGATTGTTCGACATTATTTATTGTATAGCGATAAACTAGTTGGTTGAAAAGCAATTTTTACATTTTTGGACATTATTTATTATATTCTGCCATGGCGGTATTGCAGTTGATAAGTATATGATTGTACAAATTTATTTAATGTAGAGGTCGGCTAATCGTGTGATATATGGTCTTACAGGTCAGGTAAAATTTTGGTATTGTAGTGATATGTTTATATTTATTTCTATTGTGTTCTAATATTATGCCATGTTACTAACGCTTGATCTATATCTACTTAAATATATGTTAGGGATCTTATTTAATTCTACGATGTTTACAATATTTTAAATGTACAGTTGACTTTGTGTTGTTATATAATTTCCTTTAGTGTGAGGGTGGAAGGAGGGGGAAAGAAATTATAAAAAAAATCTATTGGGACGGCAAAAGGATCTCGATAATATGGGGTAAAGACAGGAATGCGGTCTGTGGGAGGGAGAGAGGATACTATAACGGATAAGCACGCGGGGTCGATCGCCTCGGGGATAAGGGCAAACTCACGATGGAGCAGGAGTAGGGGGTCAGTCTTAAGAGGAAACTGCTCTAACAATTCTATTAGGGATTGTTGGGTCCCATTATAATAATAAAATCATGGGGGAGGGGGTGAAGGGGGAGGATGTTCGGCTATAAATTCTACATCTGAGGGAGAACCTGGGGGTGATATGTATTGTATGTCAGAATTTGAAGAAGGTGAAGGAGAAGGTGGTATTTCTATAATTTCAGGTGAGCTAATGGGTGAATAAGATGGTGAGGGAGGTGGAGGAGGTGAGGGAGGTGAAGGAGACTACCCTAGAGCGGGTGAATAAGGAGTTTGGTTTTCTTGTATTGTTCCGTGTTGGTGTGCGTGTATCTGAGGTTCACTCGTGGGAGCCTCAGATTCGTGTAACTGTGGTTGTGTATGAGGTTCACACGCGGGAGCCTCGGGTTCGTATGTGCGTGTATGAGGTTCGCACGCGGGAGCTTCAGGTTTGTGTAACGGTGTGCGTGTATGAAATTCGCACGCGGGAGCCTCAGGTTTATGTAACGGTGTGCGTGAATGAAGTTCGCACACGGGAGCCTCAGGTTTATGTAACGGCGAGTTAAGTCGCGGGGAGCCTATGTTTAACAAAAGCTGAGCTCGCCTGGCCCTTCTCCGACGGTTCCGTCTCTCGTTAGACCGGTTTATTTTGCGGATGGGTGATTTGAACACTATAATTGTAATTGGGGTTAGAATAATGGGGAACTCGGAATGAAAGATTGAATTGCTGAGACTTACTACTTGCTGTTTCCTTTAGGATCTGGTCAAGTGTTCCGGATTTGGTAGAGCAAGGAGAAATCCGGTGGTTAGGCTCTACGTTGGATCCAGCAGTTAAAAGTCGGTGTTAGGTGTCGGCTGGATGGTTAATACTAAGTGAAGTTACACTTCTGCACCTGACACTAGGTTCTAAGTTCAGCACTCACTTGTTGCGAAATGCGTAGTCTCGAATAGAACAACGTTAGTCGAGCACGACGGCCACTGTGACGGTGACAAAAAAAAACCGATTAACAGCGAACGAAATAATGGCTGAGACAGTGACTGTGACTGAACCGTAACTGACACAGAGAGAGCGACTGGCACAGTAACCGAGACAGGAACTCCCTGATTTTTCGGAGTGCAGGTTTATATAGCACTCTCCCCAAAAGGTAAAATTTTGGGTGTGGGTGTTTCGGGGATGTTAATTGGCGGGAATGCATGGGAACTAAATTTTAAGGTTTTCATTGGATAGGTGGTTGTTTGGTCTTGGGGTGGTGTTCATTAGGCTTTTTGGCTATTGATTCGTTGGTTCCCTCCGCCTAACTTTTTCAAATCTGGTAGGTGGGAGGAGGTTTTCAGATGTTTTTATCTTAAATAGGGAGAGGAAATTTTATGTTTCCCGGCCCGCGCATTTCCCAGGGGTGGCAGGCACATCTGGCTTCCAAAGGAAAATTTTATAGTTCTTTTGACATTTGAGGTGGTCTGGCTCTCTTTCGATAACATTTCGCCCGTAAATAAAAAGTGTTTTTACCCTTAAAACCAAATGTGCCCTTGCCCCTTTTCGAGTCATCTAACTTTCCATTTGGCAGTTATCTGTGGTCGTAAAAGAATTCTGTAAGTGCCCTTAGTCCGTTAAGGGCAAATATTTGAGTTTTAACTTCGCCGGGGCCTAACTCTCACTGAATTTTATGGGCTTTTAATGTCTTGGGTCCCTCTGATTATGGGAACCAGACGCCCTCGCGGTCCAGAGATATTTATTTAATTTTCTTTTCCGCGACACTTGACCGCAGATAAGTCTCAGAATTTTGTTTGGCTTACTTATCTCTGAAAAGGTCAGCGGGCAATAAAAGTGAAGTCCCCTGGACGTAACAATAATATGTTAAAGAATTTGGTGTTTTTTAAATGGATTACAATTTTTGTAGAAAAATTGCAATAAAATTTTAATGCAATTTTATTGAGCTAAATATTTTATTAAATTTGATAAAATTTTAATAAAATGCAATAAAATTTTAATTATTTTTCGGTGAAGATTATTTTTTGTGTCTAATAAAAATTACAAATAACATTTTAATTAAAAAATCAATAAAAATATAATAAATTTTTAACAAAAAATTATTATTTTAAGAAAAATAAGAAAAAAATTAATAAAATAATTTTATTGAAATTATGTAATAAATTTTTGATAAAATTGTATTTAAAAAATCGTGGATGCTTTATATTAATAAATTAGCGGTATTTTATTGTAATTACAGTAATTTTTTTATGAAATTGCAATGAAAAATTAATACTTTGTGACAAATTAATGACATTTTATTGAAACTAATGAATTTTTTATGAAATTTTGGTGAAATTATTGGTCAAAATTTTAACAGAACAACGAAAGTTCAACAAAAATAAAAATTTTATTAAAATTTTATTAAAATTTTTCCACTGAGGAATAGTTACATACTTTTTTTTCACAAACCTTAAGTTAATCTTTTAGAACTATACAGAGACGCATATGAGGATTTGAAGCAAATTTGGAATCCGTGAATTATACTTTTGCGTCGATAATCGCTTTCACACGGAACTAAACATGATTTCAATTATATTTTAGTAATTGTTTATCATTTAATTTTTTAGTGAAGATATTCTGATCTTTTTGACTGGTCAAGAAGAAATAGAAGCGGCTGCAGTGGCCGCCCGACTAATAGCTAAACAACTGGATGGGCAAGAATATCCGCCCTTGAAAGTCTTTCCCTTATACGCGGCATTGCCCACTCACCAACAGTTAGAAGCTTTCAAACCTTCGGCACCAGGAATGCGGAAATTAATACTATCGACAAACGTCGCCGAGACATCCGTCACGATTGGCGGTACGTATACATTTTTATTATTCTCTATCTTTTTTGTTACTCTTAAGGGGGTCGTTCTCTATAAACAACCAAAAAATAGGCAATTTTTTAGGATTTTTAAAAATAAAAGTATTACACCAATGTTTTGACACCATATAGTATTATTATTCGACATTTATAATGTATAAAAATTTTTTTTGTTCCGAAATAATCAATATATATATACTAATACATATTATAGAAACCTTTTTTTATTCGTTCAAAATGGTGTGCCACTTAGTGTGGTCTCAAAGTGGTCTGAAACAAATAAACAATTTTTTAAATCTACATGACCATAGTTTTTGCCGAAATTCGTGCCGTTATTAATATATGTGCGCTGGAATGGCTGTACGTTTCATGAATCGTTTTAATGCCACGAGAAATGCTTCTGTGGATAGATCACTGACGATATGGACGGCTTTTGTGGACATACAAATAAAGACGCATCCGTATACTTTAACTCGACCCTGGTTTCATTGCTTTTTCTCTTTAAAAAACATGTGGCCAAAAAAATCAATTTCTGTATGATGGAACGCGATTGATTTGTTTAATTTGGATTTTGGTAAATCGACCATTTTGTATTCGACAGGTGATGCGTGGAATTGAATGCAGCGCAGGCATTGTCTTACTATTTTTTGTATCTGAATTTTCCCGTCTAACAGCCAAAAACGATGACGCATCGTATAAAGCGTTGTTTCAATATCGGCATGATAGTTTTTCTTGTATACTTTTACGATTAAGTCAGTTACGTGATGATGTGATGGTAGTAATATTGGATGCTTTTGTGAAATGAGAATGTCTGCATTTCGCAGCCTGCCGCCGACGCGAAGCAAATCCGACTTATCTATCATAGAGCTTAGCGATGCTAATCTTGTGCCCTTTATATTTTGTGAATTTAAAATGCGATTGATTTTGTTTGCAAATTGTTTTTTCTGAATTAATCTTAATATCCGATGTTCCGCTTTGACTAATTCCTGTACTGAAAGCGCGCACTTATTTCGATTGGAAAGTAACATTCGCGAATAATACGCGACGACGCGGACTAATCGCGTGTACGAGAAAAATCTGCCGAATATGTCTTTCGTCTTGGATTGTGAAATTAAACAAATGGCCTTCTTTAAACCGAGTAGCTCTTTAACGGGGATCTCGATTGATTTTGGTTAAGTTTTTTTGGACTGTCTGAGCCATGCCGGACCGTTAAACCGCGAATTGTTTCTTAAAAATTCTTGCGGGAATTGACTGCGCGATAACGCGTCGGTCGGGTTGTGCTCTGATCTGACATGCCGCCACTCGAAATCGCCTGTGATCTTTTGAATCTCTCTTACTCGATTTGCTTCGAAAACCTTGAGTACTGGCGGATTTTTTAAACCAGTGTAGTACGATCATTGAGTCGTACTAGAATATGACCTTGTTCGGTTTGAAATTTCTTTTATATGATATTGTCGTTTCCTTGAGGAGGGCCACACGTGTCTTGGCACATCACAACCGCACGAGGGTATTGCTCCACTCGTCGCAGGATCATACATACAGGCAAGCGCCGTATTCGATTTTACTGGCGTCGCAGAAACCATGTATTTGTATGTTTTGTGACGTGACGCGCCCGGCCGCGCTCGTCACAAGGGCGTAAGCCCGACCGAGGGGGTCGGTCTGGGGCTCTTCCTCGACGAACCGAGGGGGATACGACTTTGTTTTATTATCTTTTTCTTTTCTAGTTTCCGTGTTATCGCTTTTCCATTGGTACTATTAGTTATTTAGAGTTAGGGCGCCGAGTGTGGGCTCATGTCAGATTGTATTAAACACGGAGGAAGAGCAGCCGTCGTGGGAATATTGTGTCGCGAGCTGTCGACAGCGGACGAGGTGCCTCGCAAGGAGTTGCCCCGCCGAGCCGTGCGTCGGGCCCCGCTGCGCGTTGTCGCCCCTGAGCTACGAGGATACCGACCTCGCAAGGATACCGCATGACTACAAGATGATTCTCTGCAGGAATCACGCCGAGGGTACGCCAGCGGGCTGCAGACCGGGGGAGCGGCCGTATTTACGCCAACCGCCCGTCAACCAAGATCGGTTTGGTCACGGTCTGGCCAGCCGGACCAGCCGAAACAGCGGGGCAAGAAAGATCTCGCCGGCGGAAGTCATCACGCGCGGATCACGGAGATCGCGAGGGGTGAGGCGGCGCAGCGATAGGCGATCCTGCGACACGTGCGGATCCACCTATCGAAAATCGAAGAGCGCACGCGCCTGCGCGGCGGCTCGAGCCGGCCGGCGCGGGACCGGGGCTCCTCAATGTTCGGCAAGCCGTGCTATCTTGCACATCGACGAGGACGAGCCCCTAAGTTACCGTATTGTGGACAAATAGCTACCGATTTCGAAGGACCAAGATACCGTTTTGTAAGGTCATCACTCGGCAGCCACCGATATACGTAAGGTTCGGATAAAGCGGTCGACTATCGTGCGGTCCGGATAAAGGATACCGTTTATTGCTGTGTTACCGGTCATCCGACATCCGTTACCGTTATTGCTGTTGTTTTGTGTTGAGTAACTTGAAATAGAAAGTAGAGTCTCGTGGCCGCACGAGAGCTTAGACCGACCGGCCCCGAATAATAGTTAACTAAGTACGTCTCTCTCGGACAAAGCCGGCACCGACAGTCATATTTAGTATAGTCGAGTCAATTGTTACCGCGAATATTGTTTCCGCATATTATCTTTGTTGTTATTCGGGCGGAGAGCCTCATCGGCCTCCCGCCTCATGTAATAGAAGTAGGAATAGGAGGGTGGTTCTGACTACGGGGCTTCGAGGGGGGGTGAGGGGCGGGGGGGGTATTTGCGGGGAGGGGTATGACGTCACGGGGGGTATGACGTCACGCGGGGAGGGGGGATGACATCACACAAACGGGTGCCGCCGCTTATCAGTATAAACATTTATGTAAACAACATGCTAGTTGTAACCTGATGTAAACAAATACCAGTTGATCGCCGCTTATCAGTATAAACATTTATGTAAACTACAAGTCAGTTGTAACTTGATATAAACAAATACCAGTCGGTAGCCGTTTATCAGTATAAACTTTTATGTAATCTCAGTTGTAACCAGATATAAACAATTACTTGCCGGTCACTGCTTATCAGTATAAACATTTCTAAGTAAAACTATATGCGAGTTGCAACGTGATATAAACAATTAGGCCCTGCGGCTAGAAGTAGTAATTAGGTATAAACAATTTTTATCTATAGGTATGGGTCTTTCTGTCGCTTATTTGTATAAACATTTCTAAGTAAAATAATATGCGAGTTGCAACCTAATATAAACAAATTTCTAAGAATATTTATTGTACGGAGCGCCGAATCGTCGGCAGCTGATAAATTTATTCGACAGCTCTTGGAATAGCTATAAACAAAAATCGCTGACCATATCCGGTAGCGGCTTGTTATAAACAAATTTTTTATCGCACGGAGCGCCAAATTGTCGGCAGCTAATAATTCGACACGTTTCTTCCTGTCGCGATGTTATCTCCCTGCTTAGCGCTCTTGTTAGAGGTAGCGGCTCGTTATAAACAAATTAGCAAATGTTTACTGCACGGAGCGCCGAACCGTCGGCAGCTTAAATTTCTAGATAATAAATCGGTAGTGAACACCGGCAGCTAAAATATCTAAACATTTGATCGACATTTATCGCCCGGCAGCTCTAAGCGGGAAGCTATGCATAACTATAAACAAATGCATGAGACAAAGGGCTAAGAATGAAATATAATTGGTCCGGAAGAGCACGGTGCCACAGTAAGCGTGAAGTCTCCAACCCGAGCGAATCAAAGTGAATTAATTTCTAAGTATCATGAATTATAACTTGAAGAATGGCTAATCAGTTAAATGAAGTGGACATTATAAATATCGCGGACGATATAGAAATTGTGAATTCGCGGACGATGAACAAATTGTGGATATCGTAGACGATACAGAAATTGTGGATATCGCGGACGATATAGAAGATATTGATATTGCAGGCAGTGATTACGAAAACTCCAACGATGAAGACATGATAGTTGATGATTTCGAAAATTCCTACGAGGATAATGAAAACAGTTTAGTATCTGATGTTAGTGATTCTACGAGCTATTCCATTAACTTTGTCGATCGCGTGGAAAAATTTGTTTCACATGAAGATTTTCTCAAATTAAACGAACGTTCCGAACATTGCGCGATATTTTTCTTTTATTCTACGGGTGGTGCTCTAGCTCTTTGTGCCGAGTGTATGATTGACATGTGGGACGTTAGAGAAGGGATGAGTGCTGTTAGGGAGCATCAAACGAATCGGCTGGAAAATTTGGATCATCGGGCTTGCTCGAATTGCCGTCAATCCATGTACGTGATAATTTCACGCAACATGTGCCCAGTGTGCGGCTTGTAAAGACTTTAAATACATAACCGTACAACATGAATGAGGAGGACATTGAAGATATCAAATATGTTCTTAACAATAAACGAATATCACCAGTGCAATTTATACGCGATCGAGAACTTGGTATACGTGGAACGCTTCAACGCGTTGCGATACATAGAGTGTGTATAAAGAATGAATCTATTTATCCCCCTTGCCTTATCACGTGAGACAGGAAATATATACCATGATATTGAATCAGTGTCCGAATGATGAAATCGCTAAAAAGATGCTATGTGCATACTATATACATTAAAATTCCTGTTGGTATTGGAAGGTGTATCAAATTGTTGATAAATAATATGGTTAAAGTGTTCTTAAAAAATCCTAAAATAATAAATATGCTGCACATGTACAAGGATTTTTTTCTCGATATAGTTAGTATTAAAACCGGTGCGGTTATTAATACTAACTATATCGAGCCGCGACAGTTTCTCGAAGACGCCGGAGGTATAATGCTCGAGAGTGTGCGAGACGCTCTACAAAGACACAACTGTGTAAAAGTGAACACCGCGTTCAACGGTGTATTTGTGACTGGTGAAAAAAGCGCTAATAAGAGTATCACTACAAAAAATTGTGAACTCTTTCAAACGTCAAATTTAGACGAATGGTATGAGCGGCGTGTCATCGAGCCCACGTTAGCGTCGCTTGAAGAGTTCTAAGAACGCGAGTAGCGGGTGGGCGCTTTCACGAATTTTCAATTTAACTATAAATGTGAACAAGTTTAATCCTTTAGACGCGGGATGTTACGTGACATTGCCGCGAAAAATAATGTTGAAAAAAGCAGTTGTGAACGTTAAATCGAAGGACAATGCATGCTTTGCATGGTCAGTGGTCGCCGCTCTGCATTCCGTAGAAAGAAACACAGGGCTGGAGTCGTCGTACCCTCATTATACGACGGTCTTAAAGTTCGACGACATTAAGTTTCCCGTTATATTAAAAGACATTGGGAAATTTGAGGACTCAACGACGTGTCGGTCAACAACGTGTACGGGATCGAAGAGGATAAAATTTTTCCACTGCGACTCACGGATAACAAAAGGGAGAAGCATGTCGATCTTTTGTACAAGATCCAGGGGATAACAACGTGGGTCACTTTACATGGATCAAAAATCTGTCCGCCTGGTGGGATCGCAATTGAGCAAACATGTATGCAAGAAATACATTTGCGATCGATAAGTAATAATTCTTCATGAATGTGTTTATAAATTGTTTCAAATAGCAGTAAACATATATGTTTTCTTTGTTATTTACAGATGTCTACATTATTTCAGTTCCGATGAAAAGTTACAATTGCACAATGTAGACTGCCAAAAGTTAAATGACTGTGCTGTCGAACAACCAGATGAAAAGGATAAGTGGCTGAGCTTCCGCAACTTACACAACAAGGAACGAGTGCCCTTCGTCGTATACGCCGATCTCGAGTGTGTGCTGCGGAAGATGCAACCTAACACGGAGTCGACGACATACGCTTACCAACAACATGCGGTATTTAGCATAGCGTGCGTATTATGTGCGATGCTCATACGATAATGCGTTATCCATGTATCGGTTTCGTCGCGATAAAGATTGTGTCACGTGGTTCGCTAAGCAACTCGAAGATTTAGCACATAACGTTAAGATTTGTTTATGCGCCAATGTCCCCATGGGGACGTTATTGAAAGAACAATTAGAGGCATACCGTAACGCGACACATTGTCATATTTGCGAAAAACCGTTCGCGCCGGATGATAAGCGGGTGCGCGATCATTGCCATCTGACCGGTCGTTACCGCGCATTCGCTTTGTAATTTATATTATCAAAATGTGTTGTACATACCGGTAGTCTTCCATAATTTATCCGGATACGATTCTCATTTTATTATCAAGGAAATAGCCACAGCGTTTCAAAGGGAAAATTGACTTATTATTCATCACGAAAGAAAAATATATTTCTTTTACAAAACATGTCATAAGTACCGCCGATAAATTAAACCCACACAATCACATAAAGTTACGATTTATAGATTCATATAAATTTTTAAATATTAGTCTCGAAAAATTAGCATCATTTCTGGGTAAAGAAAATTTAAAAATTGTACGTTCTGAATTTTCACACTTATCCGACGCAGAATTTGATTTATTGACACGAAAAGGCGTATTTTTATACGAGTACGTTGACCGCGTTGAAAAATTGGAATACACATGTTTACCACCACTCGAATCCTTTTATAGTTCTCTGACCTCCGACACAGTATCCGAGCAGTGCGCGCGCGCGCGCGTGTGTGTGTGTGTGTGTGTGTGTGTAAACGCAGTGTATGGAGAAAAGGAATATATCGACGGTCGGGCGAGTGAGACCAAAGAGGATAGCATGCAAGATGAATAAAATGATTGAGGGATGAATAAATAAAAATATATGTGATATATCTATTTTATATATTTTATAATATTAATAAAATTATACAATGATATATATCGAAAATAAAAGAAGTAAAAAAATGTAAGAAAATATAAAATATAAAATATAAAGCTAATCTATAAAAATATAATTCTTAATGTCTATCGTAAATCATATCAATCCATTTTACTAAACTTTTCGCGAATATGTCGTATTCCCAGTCGCGTTCCATCTTTATTTCTTTAACTCTCTCTTCTCCAAAGAGATATCGCAAATTGAACAGATCGAACTGTTACGTCCAGCCTTGTTAAATTTGACTTTGTTCATGCATTGGAAAAATTTGAGAAACGGACGCAGGTAAGGCATGGAAGAACGTAACTGATTTTAAATAACGTTCCGTAGGCACGAAATAAACGAGGAAAGGTGCCTCGGTCGGACGCACTATTATGACGTGAAAATGCGGGTCAACGTGCCAAAAATGCTCGCTATAACCCGTCTTCAGGTTGTGCCCCCGTAGGTCCAAATTTTGAGTCAGCGAATTTAATCACTTTAACTCAGGACTGGACCAGGTGCTTACTTTGATCGGGAATTGAATTGAGGTCGTTTATGAGTTTAAATAAATGAAGCTATTTTAAACTTAACAATCATATTTATTCTAACATATTACTAATCAAGAAGTACAGTGTAAATTTTAGTAGATGAAAAAAAAACAATATTTGGTTTTATTATTTCCAGCGCAAAGAATTACAATAAAAATCAGATTTTAGTATAAAATTTATGAAACTTAAATGTATATACATAGTTATTATACTTAGTTTACAAGATTGGCTTAATATATAATTTACTCTATTATTTCTGTTATAATAATGGTGGAAGGGGGAAAGAAATTGTAAAAGAAATCGGTAGGTATGGCGAAAGGATCATAGTAAAGGGGAGTGAAGACTGGGATGGGATCTGAGGGAGCAAGTGCGGGAAGGATATCTAATAGAATTTCCGGATCTAGGGCGTCCGGGTTGATTGCGAAATCGCGGTAATTTTGTAATAAGGGGTCTATTTTCAACGGAAACTGTTCTAAGAGTTCAATTAATTATGTTTGCGTTCCGTCGCAGTGATAAAAGCGGGGCCGGGGTGGGACTAGTTCAAATTCTTCTATAAGCTCTATGGAGGGTGTTGGAGAAGGTGGGGGTGGAATTTCTTCAGGTTCGGGGGAGCTAATAGGGGAATAAATAGGAAAAACAGGAGGTGGGGTGGTTAGAGGAGATGAGGGTCGAGGAACACTGAGTTCTTCGAGAGGGGTGGTAGGAGAGGAGAGTCGAGGAACACAAGGTTCTTCAAGAGGGGTGATAGGAGAGGTGAGTCGAGGAACACAAGGTTCTTCGAGAGGGGTGATAGGAGAGGAGAGTCGAGGAACACAAGGTTCTTCGAGAGGGGTGATAGGAGAGGAGAGTCGAGGAACACAAGGTTCTTCGAGAGGGGTGATAGGAGAGGAGAGTCGAGGAACACAAGGTTCTTCGAGAGAGGTGGTAGGAGAGGAGAGTTACGACTCGAGGAGCTGTTGATAGACGCGGTTCAATTCCTCTCGTGCCCGCCGATTCTGTCTCTGACGCCAACGTCTGGCTGCCCAGTGTTTCCGTTTTGGGCGGATAGGTCTGTTATTCACTACGAAGTGAATAAAATGATAAGCAACAACGAAAGGGAAGTGACTCGATTATGAATTAAATAGATGACTTACTACTTGCTGGGGTATTTCCTCTGGCGTAATCCGGAATGCCGGTCTCAGGGTACTCAGGCGGTTGTCGGTTGCCCGGAACAAGTCGGTCCGTCAGGGCTGGTGGAACTGGTGAGTGATAGGCCTCACTGGAGTACACAAGTGCACTCACTTCACTTGCGGAACGTTTTTGTTTGGCACTTAGTTTTGTCCCGACTCACACTCAAGCAATCGCGAAAAATCTTGGTTCAAAGTTTTACGTGAATTATTGGTGAACTCGCGACGAAAATTCTCGGACTGGCACTCAATCAAAAGTAAAAAGCGGAAAAAGCTGCTCGCGGTCTTTGGGATCGCGATTTTATACTCAATTTTCCGAAGGGAAGGGTTGAGGTGTAGGCGGTGGCATTCTTGGATTGGTGGGCCCTTTCAAAACCACCAAATCTGGAGCTTGTCTATTGGGAACTCGCGAAATTATTATTTTGTAGAGATGATCAGCTATTGGCTCATCTCTTCTCGTCTCCGCCCGATTTGGTTTTGGTTTTGAGTGTAGGAGAGGGATGTTTATAATTTTTGCTCTTCTTATCTTTAGGTCACTTAAACAAACTAGCAAGCAAAAAAAAAGGGTCTTTATATCTTCCTGTAGGATTTTAGTGAAAACATACTTTTATTGATTGAGCGCGGACAGCGTTTTTGCTGTGAATAATAAATTTTTATAGCTTCCGGAGGTTCCTTGTTTGAAGATTTTAATTTTTATTGAGTTTCAATATTTCCCTTTTCCTTTGCTTAGCGTCGGGTACCGATCCAGGGCATTGTCAGAGTAACGTTCGGTAATAAAGTTACTATTTATTCTTTTTTTATTCTAGACTCGACATTGCCCCAGACTTTCCGAAAGAATTAAATTATATCTAACGGTCGTTCTCAAAATAGTTTACAGATGCGGGACTATGCATTTGTTTGATGTATTTATTATTCCTCAAAAATAAAATTTTAAATTGTCGCTATATCTCACGAACTTGTGCGTGACGATAGAGCGATCCTCTGCAAACATTTCTTGCTCTCGGCGACCGTTAGAATACGATTTCTCTTACTTAATTATTATCTTTACAAGGACAACGAGAAGAAAAACGTTAAGTCCACCGGACGTAACAGAACAAATCGTCCTCCTCTTCGTTCTCACCTTTTCCATTTTCGCACCATAACTAGTTATTATAAAGTTGATTTATGCCTCGCTTGCTCTGTATTTTAAATTTATGATATGCCACGTAACCGCGAACGTGGACGATCGTGCGTGGTTATGATTCCGCAACGGTAACACTGAAACAAATAATGATTCAAAAAATTACATATATAATAACATATAATTACATATAATTACATATATAATAACACTGAAAAATACATGTATAAATATAAAATTATCAATTATAAAAAAACACAATGTATTTGTAGAAAAAGGGGTACTTACGATGTTTGCTGGTAAGGGCACGTAGGCATTTTTATTTGAATAAAGCCCAACGCTGGCATGTTGGGTAGCCTTATTCTTGTCTCCGGTTTAGATAAACACTGTAAAAAATATATTAATATAAATTAGTACAAAATTATATATATAATATAAAAATCAAAATGATATAAAAATACTTACAATCCGTGCCGTTTTATTTGACGTCCACATTTTTAATTTTTTAACCAGTGTCTACGAGTGAATGCTTCACAGTTGAAACTCAAACTGACGGTGCATGCCTTCGAAGGCATTGTTTATGATTTTGGTACTTATCCCCACGCTGTGGAGATGCCACTTGAGCTTATCATCGATGCTCAAGTAAACTATTACTCTTTGACGTTTCACTCGTGGCTTGAAAACTATTTTTCATAATAGTACTCGCACTGTTTTTTAGAGCAAGTAATAAAAAATTACTAGGCAACAAAAACCTCGCGAAACTATTTATAGGCATGCAAAATCGCGCATCGCTCAGTAGCAAACATGTATCTCATACTGTCACATTTCTCTGATATTATAAATTTGAGTGCTGAGCAGTTACAATTCGTACCAAAGATCGTTCTGTTACGCGAGTGCGGCAACTATATCGAACACGTGTGGGACAAGCTTCCGGACCATATAAAGGTTGATTTCGAAGTTCAGCAATATCGTCGCTGCAACGAACATTATAATCAGCCGTGGCAGCAAACGCACATTGACGGATCTGCGCCATTGATCAAGAATTGTAGCGAATGCCAGCTGTTGCAACCCACCAAACACCAAGTTACATGTAACGTACCTGTTAGTTGTAATTTCCCACTCAACAATGTAATTGTAATATAACACGTGTGTTATATTGCAATTATATTATTGAGTGGGAAATTACAACTAACAAGCACGTTACATGTAATTATGTGTTTGCTGGGAAAGGTAAAAAAAGGGCTGCGGTCATCTTTTGAATCGCGTGATAAACGCGCTTCCCTTCGAGCTACATATCCCCGGTTATCAATTCCCGGACCGGGAATCCACTTGGAAAAACGATTAGCTAAAGGCGATAGAGGTAACTGAATTGTTGTGAGCGTTTGCTCTGAACGGGAGTTGTTCTGTAGACTCGGTGGTGTCGTACACTAAACACACACACACCGGTGGTTTCGCGTATAAGTCTTTTGATTATAGGTCTATGTTAATAAGTCAAATGCAAATGTTTATAATATGTGCGATATAGTTTATTATATATTAAGAAACACAAATTGTCATAAGCGCTGATAATACGCTGCGAGGATAATATTAACGACGCTTGAGGGCCGTGATGCTCTAGACCGCGGTTCTACTGACGGACTTGTACGCGTATGTAGTTCGGCGTATAATTATTCGTATTTGCGTAAAATCTCGAGAACTTGGTCTCTGGTTTAATATTGAGGACTCGGCTTCTGGCATCTGCCCGTGTTAACGTATTCACTGCGACTTGATCTGAAAAGACTAACTAGATCTTTCTTGGCGACAGCAATCCCTTCCGCTGATGTAGTTTTTCCGCATCTGATTCGTTAATGACTTGCAAATTGACGTCCCTTGAGTTGAAGGAGGGACACCGTATGGACCAATCGGCGATTTGTGTTTGCACACGTTTTTTCTTGAACCCTTGCATGTCGCCAGGAAGACCTTTGGCGCCGAAGTAATGGGACAAGTAAATTTACGACTTGCATTGTCCCAAGACGCCTGTCAAATTATTTTAGTTTTTGCTTGTTTATGATCAACGGATCGGGGGGTACCATCCGGATCCGGTGCGTGACATACGCTTAGGATCCGTAGACCTGCGTCACGACTTGATTATGTTGGTGTATGTATAATTGTGCGTGTACAACTTTGCTTAGAATCGGAGTTCTTCCCGAAAATAGTTTTGGGATTCGTCCTGCCTTAGGGGTTAGGATCCGAAGGGTGAAGGTTTGGCTCATTGTTTAAATGAAGAACACTTTTTACTTGTTTAATTTGTCTTCTTTATTCCTCTGTTCAGTGCTTACAATTAGCTATGTTGCGCGCCGTGGTATTAAATGACACTTGCGATAAGGCGTATAGTAAACTAACGTTATGGTTAATCCGTCGATTAGATTTAGTTGTTCTGCGAACGATAGCCATGAAGAATGTAACGCATTGGGCACAGATTTGTCCCAATGAGATTTTTGCTTTCCGCAGTTAAATCCGCTGGATGTAACATTATTTATGACTTCAAAACACGGACCCGGGTTCGTTGCTTTCTGTAGAAATCAATCACGTGAGAAGTAGTCAAGGTCCGTAGTTCAGAGCGTCCAAGGAAACTATTTGCAGGAATATCCGAAGGCGAGTTCTTCTCATAGGTCGAAAAGCTGAATTGACAGAAATGTCCGAAGGTGTACTCCGTACACGATTAAAAACGTAAGTTCACACGAGCAGCAAGGCTCTGACCGCACAGAAGAACGAAGACCCGGAAGAATAGCGCAACTTCGTGGAGAACTTTGAACGATTGTGTACACGTGTCTTTTTGATCTCTGTTACGTGTGAGATGCACATAATGTAAGAGAAGAGATATTAACATAATGGAAGAGAATCCTTATATTAAAGTCGGAATAAGTAAGCATCGTCTAATCATAGGAAGTATTCCCAAAGCGGAAATATCTATTGGTGGATTTCTTAGAAAAGGAAAGAACTTGGGAATTAATATCTATGTCGTAAAGAATAGTTTGGGTAAGATGCAGGAATGTTTACAGGATGAGGAAACAGATAAATATTAAGTAAATAAGTCGTAGATAAAAAAATATTATCAGTAAGTGAGTAAGGATCTGGGGTGATGGGATGCATTGGGATGGTTTTATTACATAGTTTGTATAGGATGATTAGTCGAAAATATTTTAAGAGAGAATTTTATCGTGTCTCGGTACGTAACACCTTCCTCCTTAAATTAAAGATCTTTCTTGATTTGACAAACTCAAATTCTTATAATCTAGCGAGATTACGATTAAGGTGATAAGGAAACTGTATCGTCGAAATCTTCCTTACGGACAAGTCTCGGTATTACTTTTTTTGGATGAGGTAAATGATGACATATATAATATTCGAGCCAAGGGAAAGTTCCTTTATTGCTTGAGGGGAAAAGCCGGATCGGCATAAAAACTCCTTAGATATTGTACAATGTAAGTTGCAAATGAGTGAACACGCCGAATCGTGATAATTATTAGACTCGCATATGATCTCAATGATCACGTGAGTGATTATTAGACTCGCATATGATCTTATGATCACGTGAGTAATTATTCACAGGGCCCCGGACTATACTATAGGGCTCGAGATATACTTGCGAACGCAAGCTGCAACCGCGGGCGGATCCCTTTCACGGTTGACTATTTTTAATATTACAATCGTGAACGATGAACTCGTTATATCATACGCACTGATTCTCTGTCACACTCGGCTGTCTCGCACTATATATATATATATATATATATATACATATATATCGATGATTTCGGAACAAAAATTTTTTTATACATTATAAATGTCGAATGATAATACTGTATAGTTTCAAAACATTTGGTGCAATATTTTTATTTTTCAAAAAATTCTTAAAAATTGCCTATTTTTTGGCCGGTATAGGAAACGACTTCCTTAAACAAAAAAATAAATTATAAATATTTTTGTTGACATTAAAGTTTTTTTACGTAAATAATTATAAAGGAAAGATGTAAAGAAAGTTTATTTTTATAAGTTTTTTATGTAAGTTTTCTAATGTGATAGTTGAAGCAACATATTGCGTGCATGAGATTATTTGTTATTTTCAACATCGCACTTGAGCATTAATTACATATAGTATTCGTTATTTTCAACTTTACAATTATTTATAATTTGACCAAAGAATTTAACAAGGAAATTAAACATAGGAATTCGCCACGTAATCGATAGCGGTGTTGTCAAAGTGAGGACACATCATCCAACGACAGGTTTGGATATATTGAGGGTTGAGAAAATCTCACAGGCTCAAGCTTGGCAAAGAGCGGGTAGAGCCGCTCGCGAAGCACCAGGCAGATGTTATAGAGCTTACACACAAGAGGAATTTGAGAAGATGAAGAACATGCCGATACCAGAAATTCAAAGGTGTTCTCTCGCGGGAGTCGCTTTGCAACTGCTCGCTATCGGCGTCGACATTACCACTTTCGATTTTATGAATAAACCGCCCAAAGAGAGTATAGACGTGGCCGTGAACTGTTTGGAAAAGCTAGGTGCAGTTAAAGGTAATAGATACTGATATTTTTTCTTTATAAATTTTTTTTTTTAAATAAATCAGTAATTATACTTGGATAGAATAATTAATTTGTATACTAGCTTAGTAAATTTTGCATTAATTTTTATTAGAGTTAGGTAAGTTAATATTTTTTGAAACTAAAAAAGAGTTAAAATTACTGACTTATAATTTAGTTATGTTACAAGTTGCGTGAATGAAAAACTAACTCAGTTAAAAGTCTTATCTCAAAATTAAATTAATATAAATTAAATTAACAGTTAATTTTAAAGAGTATTATTTATTGAAATAAAATGTTGTATTTTTAAAAAATTAGATTGCTCTAAATAATAAAATCAAAAATTATGATATATGTACATATATGGATGAAATAAATTTAATATTTGATTTGTAAATTAAGTTTATGTGAAATAACAAAGAAATATTTTTTATATAAAAATGTATTTTTTTTCACATAAAAAAATAAGAATTTTTAGCTTAGGAAAAAATTAAGAAGTTAAAGTTCAAATGTTTAAAAAATAATTAGTTGGAATTAAAAATAAACTTATTTAAAATTAATTAAGTTGAGTTAAAAGTTATTAACTTTTTAACTTTAATATTTAATAAACAGTTAAATATTAGACTGGTATATGAATAATATAAAAAATAAGAGTAAATGCTATTTTCTGAATTGGTATGTGACACTTCATGAGAGAATTCCAGATTTAAACTCTGGCTGAGAGAATATTATATTTTTCGCGGTAAATTTTTTAAAATTGTTGTTTATAAAAAGATGCTTATAGCATTGTTATTAAATCCGATGATCAAATTAATTTGAGGTATTTTTTTCTTGTTTTAGTTTACGATTTTGAATCTCAAAGTCGCAAATTATGCACGCAGTATTTAGGTCTGAAAAATATATTTAATAATTAATATAGAATTATTATTGGCACTAAGATTTGCCTCGATTAAGAAATGGAATTTTTTCTTTTATTTATTTTATTATTTAACTTTATAATTAGTTATTACTTTACCTTGATTTTTGTTTATTGCTATTTTTAAAATAAAAGTTTCTTCATTCCATATTAAAACAAAGTTATTTTTATATTAAGATTGAGAAGTGATCAAAAAAGATAGTTTAGTGGTTGTTTGTACTTTTACAGTTTAGATAGTTTAGTGGTTATTTGTACTTTTATTTTCATTATATCGAGTAAGATGTGAGTAACGAGAGTCGCTTTGCTAGAGATAATAAATTCTTATATAATCCCTTTTAAAAGGATCTCCACCGCAGCTGACTACGCTCGGTCGAACGATGTCACTGTTCCCGTTAGACCCTCGATTTACCAAAGTGATCCTCGCATCGGTGGAACACAGGTGTCTGGAGGAAGCACTGACGGTTATCGCTTTATTATCGGGAGAATCGATTTTCATGGACCCACCCACGAAGAGAGAACAGGCTTACACTGCACGTTCACGGTACGGCTCTTATTTGTAATTTGTTTATAAATACACTTAGGAAAAATAGGCAAGGACTAGAAAAAGTTTTTAATTTACAAATTTTCTGCAAATAGCTTGAAGGATTATCATTGATCTTTTCGTACTTCTGGGACATATGTCTTATTTATAAAAATTGTCAACAGTCATAAATAAATAGTATTGATTTCTATTTTTACTTGTTTTAAAAATAAAAATTCAAATCATCGCATACCGTAGAATATTATATTTTTAATAAAACATTGCTATGTAAACTTGGCGCAAAATTTAATATTTAGGTAGTAAAGTATAACCATATTCATAAATATTCATTGAATTAATGCTAATTATATACTTGAAGTCTTTTAATTGTGAAGAAAATGCAAAAAGATTAAAATTTTATTATGACAAATATTGTAATAATTTGTAAGTATTATATTAATTTTGTACAATTTCTCTTTCAGACTTTTAGAATACTTTTATCGTTCTAAATATATTTTAAGTTGAATAGTTATATACATATTATACCTAAGAAAAGATTCCTTGATCTTTTCTTTAATTTAACAAGGGAGATTAGACAACCTAAAAATTCAAAAAATTTTGAGAAATTGTGTAGAGTAGATTTTTTTTCTAATACGAAACTATTTTTTATTTTTGCAAAGTTACACCTTGAAGGGAACATCTCTTCGAAAAAAATCAATTTTTTCCTTTTTAGGCAAATATCTTTGAAACTATAAAAGATAGAAAAAAATTTTTTTTAAACTAAATTGTTTCAATGGTTTCAATAAACATTCTTCAAACTATTTATAGAAATTTTTTAAAATTAAACACTGATTTTTTTAGTTTTTGTTTATTTTTTGTAGGTAAAAAGATGAAATTCAGATAAAATCTATAAATTATTGTCATGAAGCTTCGTAATAGAATGCACTTTTTATCATCATTCGCGATTGGCTACACAAGTTATTAATATTATTCTATGTTACTCGAGTAACTCTCATTGAGAGGTTTCAGATTTGCTTCGCCTGAGGGGGATCACGTAACGTTACTGAATGTGTTCCGAGCATATCAAAGCGCTACGCAGAAGAAGGTGTGGTGCCACGAGAACTTTTTGCACCATCGAAATCTGGAGTACGGGTCGGAAGTGAGGCAACAGCTTGCAGCGTTAGCGGAACGTGCGAATTTAGAGAAGGCGAGTTGCGGAACGAATACGAAGCAACTCAGAAAAGCTTTTCTCGAGGGATTATACGAGAATCTCGCTGAGCTGCAAAGGGATCAGACGTATGTCACGGTAAGTAAATGTTCTCTCTCACAATATTATTTCTGCATTATTACGTTCTTCTTACTGTTAATTTTCTGCTGTTATATTGAATATTATTCTCTTTTCTCTTAAGTAAGTTTATTATGAAATAATATATAAAAATATGATTATACAAATTGTTTAATTTTTGATTTATATAAATTATGGAATTTTTTTTATTTAAGCTGTTATTATTTTTAATGAAATATAATATTGTAAAATAATTTTATAGACCAGTTTTTTTTATTACATTAATATTTTGAAATTTTTATTAATCTCTAATCCCTCTTTATGCATTTTAACGAATTTTAATCAGCAGATTAACGATTGATTATTCTCTTCTCTTTCATTCATTTTAGTATTAACTTTTTTTTTGAACAATAAAGATTTAAAAGTTAGAGAGAGAGAGAGATACGTGTGGAACATAATAAATAATTATTCTCATTTCTGTATTTTCTTTTATTGTTTATGTCTTTACCTCACTTGAATTTCGTACATCGACAAACAAGCAAAAAGATTCTCGAATAATCGTATTACGCGTTTGGGATAGGTGTATTCGAAGCAGCCGGTAACTATACACCCTTCTTCGACGTTGCATGGTACGAAGCCGCCGTTGCTGCTGTTCACGGAGGTTGTAGCTACTGGAAGATGTTACCTTCGTGGTCTATCTGCAATCGATCCGGCGTGGTTGACGCAGAAGAACATCGGCCCTGGGAAACGCGACTGACGCAATTTTTTATCCTACGACGTTATACTTATACAGAGCTTAATTTTGTTGACGTGAGATAGAACAATTAAATCTACTGAATAATAGGTATAATGCAGTAATTTTTTAAAAATTGATATACAGTATACAAAACAGTATAATTATGAGAAGGATAACTGTATTGTTCTCCGCGTACATTTATTCAGTGGTGTCAATTACGCCACTAAGCCCTCTCAAGCGGGCGAAATTTTGTTGTAGATATGTGATTAAGAGGGAATCATTTTTTCTACTACTTGTACGCTTTAAGCACTGTTATTAAATTTAGTTAACACAAATTTTAATCATTGTATGTGTACTGTATCTTGAACCATGAGACTTTTTGAACTATCGCCTTTGCGCATATTTTTACTTGAATGTGTTTTACTAACTTTTTCCCACTTTTCCAATTAATACAGAACATTTTGTTAAGCAATGTCTCTTAGAATTTACAGAGGCATTTGAATGAAAACGTGATTTCATCTTATCCGTGATTTTATCTTATCTTCTTATTCTTATTTCTTTATTTTTCTTTTATATTACATACGCACATACACTATATATATATTTTTTTCTGTCTGTGTGTGTGTGTGTGTGTGTGTGTGTGTGTGTGTGTGTGTGTGTGTGTGTGTGTGTGTGTGTGTGTGTGTGTGTGTGTGTGTGTGTGTGTGTGTGTGTGTGTGTTCAGAGTTGGGAAGTAACGAGTTACTTGTACAGTAACAAAGTTATAGTTACTTTTTTTGGTAACTAATAATTTAACTTTGTTACTTTTTTCCATTTGTAATTGTAACTTAACTTAGTTACATTGTTTTGTAGTTAATAACTATTTTGGTAGTTACTTTAATAGTTTCTTTTAAACATGCGCTAAAATTTTTAATCAACAGCCGGAAAAAGTCGGATATACACAAGAGGAATTGTATCGATTTTTAAAATTGAATACAATTGCAGTATTAATATGGTAAATAATTACATTACAATTAAGGAACTTTTCATTATTTTTTATTTACTAAGCATAATATAATATTTAAAGAAAACTTTGTTTTTAAATAACACAATCAATTTATATGCACTAAATTTGTTTCAAATTAGGTTTATCTACGCCAAATTCGAAACAGCTGAGTTTTGACCACATTCTCATATATGTTAAATTGTTGTATCAAGAATATTGTAATAAATAACATTTCTTCTATTTTTTTAAGACTACAGAAAAAATTAGAAATGTTTCAAATTAGGTTCAAGCACCTATTATTTCGGAACAAAACTTACAATAGTAACTGAAAAAAAAATTTCTTGCAAAACGCTTTGTATATGCATATATACTTATACACACATATAATCAGGGATAGGAAAGTTACTTTGTAAAAGTAATTAGTTACAGTTACAGTTTTTTCATTGAAACAACAACCAGTTACAATTACAAGTTATCAATTTTGAAAAATATATTTGTTACAGTTACAGTTACTAAAAAAAGAACGAGTTGTTGCTTTTCAGTTACTTTTTTCTTAAATAAAAGTACATTATTTAAATAATTGTACATTATTTTAAATAAAAGAAATAAGAATCTTACATTTTATTAATGTTGTATATTATGCTTAATTATATGCTTTAACGAATTATTTTATGTACACTAAATGAGAACTTTATAAAAGTAAAAGACTAAATTATATGTTACTGTTATCAGAATTTAATGAAATATAATGTATTACATCAGCTGTCATACATTGATTCATATATTACCTTCGTTATAAAATTTTAATAAAAATTTTTATTGAAAATTTTTATTAATTTTATAGAATTTGATATTCAAATATATTCACACACACACACACACACACACACACACACACACACACACACACGCGCGCGCGCGCGCGCGCGCAGCAATTAATATAATAAATTGAATGAATGCACATTGACGGTTTGGCAAGTTTGGTCAATTTTCGGTAAACAGTCTACGGAGTTGCCGCGAAGAAATCTGGCATAGCATTCGCTTCTGAAGATTTCGAAGGACTTAACCAGGCTCGTACGTTTAATGCTCATTGATGGTAAGTACTGTGAAGCGATTTAACCACAAAATGAAGTTTCGCGTGCCCTGGCAAAATAGCAGGTAAATTTAGCTGTGTATGTTATGTGAGTGTGTTACGCTCATAGCATACTTATCCGGCACTTACCGCACTCTGTTCCGTGTTCTGCGTATCGGATAATTATGACTCGAGCGGGAAAGGGTATTGAATTTGCAGCTACGGCACGAGCTAATCGCCTTGAGCGAGTTGAGAGCGAAGAAAGCGTAGCTCGACGACTCGACGCAGCTGATTCTGTGAACTTTCCGTCTGATTAAAATTTTAATGTTCATGCATTTTATAGCTCTCAACTCATCTTGTTATTTTATTTTAAAAAATTGTACATCCGTGCAATTTTAGCAAATTTAAAAGTTTTAATTGTCATAAATATTAAATAGAAATTATTGTGTGTATTAAAATGTAAACATAAAATGTTAGAATCCTAATTTTTGTAAATGTTATTTATTAAATTTTGTGTAGATACGTGGATTTTGTTATTATATTTTATTATTTTATAATTACTACAAAAGTAAAGCAATTAAATGTACCGCTTATAACTTTAAATACACATTATTTGTGAATGAAACATTAAACGTGCATGTATATGGAAAACAAGAAATTTTCAAAATTATCGGTTTAATAATGACATAAGTAAAACGGTTACTCGTGCAGTTAAATACATTAAATATGGTGTAGCGTTTTTTATTAAGAATCTGAGGCTGTGTACATTGTACACAATTTGAATGAAAATGTTACTTTTTAGCAAATTTTCTTACATAGCAAATTTTTTATAAAAGGTTTAATGCCAAAATAAAAAACGAGTTGGATTCTACTTTGAGAGAATCTTCACCATCGTTTTCAACAGTAAAGCAATGGGTAATTGGTCAGTTTAAGCGTGGTCATTTGTCAATTTATGACGATAAACGTTCAGGTCGCCGAAAAACCGCTACAATTGAGGAAATCATCGCAAAAATCCACAATACCGTGTTAGATAATCGATGAGTGAAAGTGCGTGAGTTTATTAACATTGCAAACATCTCAATAGATCGTGTTAATAACATTTTGCACGAACATTTGCATATGAAAGAGCTTTCAACGCGATAGTGCTGCGGTTGCTAATAACATAGGCACATAAAAAATAAAAAGTCTGAACAGAATACTCTACTAGGCTATTTATTTTTTCTATATATTTTGGCTTGCTGAACACGAATTCAGTGTCAGAATTACTTTGTTACGTCCAGCCTTGTAGAATTTAATTTTTATTTAAATGGTTGGAAGGATATTTCAAGGAATACAAATCAAACGGGGAAGCATATAACGAATTTTACAATTCTTGTAGGCATGCGACTTATCCCGATAGGAAGATTTTGCAAACATTGCACAATAATGGCATTAAAGATTGTGCTAAGATGATTCGCCATAATGATACACTGTTTTGTCAGAATATAATTCTTAAATAATATTTGTTAAAGATTAAACAAATATTGAAACATAAATATTTTGCAATTATTTCAGTATTTAAAATTATCACATTATAATCTTCAATATTTTCACAATATAATGCAGCAGTAATAATGTGCAATATTTACAGCATTTAATGCTTATCTTCAATATTTAATTCAAAAATTAATATCAAAAAGTATTACAATGAATTTAACAAATATTGCTTATTTACTAGACATTTAATAAAGATTAAAAAAGAGGCACTTTGTTTGACAGATTAGTTGCGTCCGTTGGAGAGTTAAATATCTCATTGATAGTAATAGCGATCAGAAACTTTTAAATCATACCATTATAATGCATAAATATTATACATTCCATGTTTCAATATTTGTGCCAATCATAATTTAGGAATAATTGGGGAATAATTTGAGTCTTTTGTGCACAAATATATTTCTAAATGTTTTAAACATGTTACGACTGAAATATTTTTCATAATTATTGCACAATTTATTTCTAAATTTAATTTCGCAAATGTGCTGTTAAGATAATTCGCTATATCGCTATTGTTATGCCAACATATTTCAAAATTTAATTGTGCAAACATTTATTAATGTTTTATAATAGGTTAATGTTGTTACATTTATTTTTTTAACTATGCCTTTATAATAATGGATCTTTTACAATTCTTTTGTCATACAATTTTATAAATCTTTTCCTATCGGGGTAAGAGAGGATTGATGTCTCGGATCGAACGCAATTTTTGTGACTGGGAAATGTGGGTCAACATGCCGAAAGGCCCGTAGATCCAAATTTCGAGTTTTCTTTTATTTTCGGTTTATCTTAATTCCTCCAGTGTGGCGGTAGAGGGGCGGAAAAAATTATTAAAAACATTAACCGGGATGGAAAATGGATCGGGGTAAAAAAGACTGTGATCGTGTCCGTAGGAAGGAGAGAGACTATTGAAAGGAGAACTTCTAAATCGATGGGATCAAAATTTAGTGAATAATCGTGAAAATGTAATATTGAGTCTGTTTTCATTGGGAACTGTCTTATCAGCGACTCTAAAGAGTCGTGAATATATGGGTAATAATAATAGAACTGTGGATGTGGGAGAGGAACGGAAAGTTCGGCTATGAGCTCAACACTAGAAGTAGAGCTTAATTGCTGGAGAGAATGGGGATACAGAGTTTCCGGACTCTGGAGGATTGACAGGAGAATATGAAGAAGGACGAGGAGAAGGTAAATGGCAAGGGGAGTGTGTTGAGAGGGATCGAGGATCTGGCTCTGGAGAACTAACAGAGGAGTAACGGGGTGACGGGAGGGGACTTAGGAAGTCGTTTGGATTGGAAGAAGTGAGATTCGAGGAACGCTAAGTTCTTCAACGGTTGAAATACTAGAAGAGATTCGAGGAACACTAAAGTAAGGGGTTTGAAGGTGAATGGAGTGTCGTGAGGTATTCCTGGTAGGCGAGCTCTAACTCCTTTCGAGTCTGCCGATTCCGATACTGCCAATGTCGTCGTCGGGCCCAGTGTTTACGCTTAGGGGAGGGTTGGTTCCTTACTCACTACGATGCGAATAAATTTGATGGTAAATTAAGAATCAAGAGACCGGGGGGGGGGGAGTAATTTAACAAAAAGACTAACTTACTACTTGCTGGTTTTTGTTATCAATAACCATTAGGATACGACTTCTCTTACTTAACTATTTTCTTGGAAGGTCAGCGATAGGGAAAAACGTTAAATCCGTCGGACGTAACATGACTTACTTTTTTTTTAATAAAAAAGTGGTCTTAAAAACCTTGAAAATTGTAATAATTCCATTGCACGCGGAAAATGGTGGGTGATGGGGCAATTTTGATACCGGATTTGTGTTCAGCGGCTTAAAATACATAAAGATAGTCTAGTGGAGTATTCTGTTCAAACAACTTTTTATTTTTTTTGTGCCTGTGTAATCGATCAAAAACGCGTTTAAATGAACGTTTCTAAGAAAAAGTTTTGTGTGTGTGTGTGTGTGTTCGTGCCTGCGTGCGCAGATACAGAACTGAATTTTATTTTTTTGACTTTATATTCGTAATTAGCGGCCCCAAAAACCCCTAGGTACCCATTTTTAGTCAAAGTATCATTTTCTGATATCTTGGTCGTGCATTCTGCGGATAAAATTTTAGTCTCAATATGGCGCCGTATTGTCACTACTGTCACTTTGAATTGTATTTTTATACTTTATATTTGTAATCAGCAGCCCTGAAAACCTCCAAATGCCCATTTTGAAGCCTATACCCCGATAGAAAGATTTTGCAAACATTGCATAATAATGGCATCAAAGATTATGCTAAGATGATTTACCATAACGCAATAGTTTTGTTAGAATATAATTCTTAAATAATATTTGTTAAAGTTTAGACAAATATAATTTGAAATATAAATATTTTGCCATAATTTCAGGATTTAAAATCATTACATTATAATCTTTAATATTTTCACAATGTGATGTAGCAATAATGAAGCAACAATATTGTGCAATATTTGCAGCATTCAATCTTCAATATTTAATTCAAAATTAATTTCAAAACGTATTACAATAAATTTAACAATAATAGACATGTAACAAACATTTAAAAGGAGACACTTTATCTAATAAGTTAATTGCGTCCGTCGGAAAGTTAATAGTGACGCAAATTCCCGTAAGAGTAGCTTTAAATATTTCATCGATAGTAATAGCGGCCCGAAACTCTTAAATTATTTCTACATTATAATGCACAAATATTAAAACATAAAATATTACACATTCCATGTTTCAATAATTGTGCATCACGATTTTGAAATAATTGTGAAATAATTTGAGTTCTTTGTGTACAATTACATTTCTAAATTTTTAACTCGTAGTTTATATTTATCCATTCTGAGAATTCTGCTCTGCAATAGATAATTTTTCTACATTCTAAAAAATCTTTGAGCGTATGGCCACTCTATATCCATCATATTCTATCAAATCGAGCAAAATGCCACACATCATTTTAGAGTCGCGCTAGCATTAAAAAAATGTGTTTTATTTAATAAAATAAAAATATCCTACTTTATTCCGTAAAATAAAAGTAGCAAGAAAAGTATAGTATAGGCATGTGGGTTTAGATATAGTTGGAAGAGCAGTCACCTGGCAAATAGAAAGTTGATTTCCGATCTAATCTGCTCGTCTCAATTTTTTTCGTCAAAAACACTGTATGCGGCGCATTTTAGTGGAAGCCTCCCCGAAAGTATGTAGATTCTTGTATTTGGAAAAATAAATATAATTTTCAGGGTTGGATAATAATACAGGATAGGGTAATTATAAAATTAAAAGTTAAATAATAAAGTTAAAAGGTTATTAACTTTAATTTAATTAATTTTAAACTTAACCTAGTTATTTTTAAAACAAATAAAGTGACTCAAAAAATTGTCTGTTTCATCACTTTTGAATTCGGACCTAAATTTGGTATTAAATGATAATTTATCACGAAACATTAAATCTCTGAGATTTTCAAATTGAATTCACTTTTTATTGCCGAGATATGAAGAGTCAAAGTTGTCATTATGTACCAACTGTGGGTAGGCTACTTTAATCTTTCCATGCAAATTAGGATAAATCATTTGGATAAATGATAGTCATACGGAGAAGATGGCTATAATTTTTCCAATAATTGCTAAATAATGTGTTCTTGTAATTATTTTTGAAGATAATCGATATTTATTATAGTTTATGTGCGCATGTTATTCGAAATAACAATATTGTAGATATATCACGTTTTTACTTTCGACTGTTTGCACAGTTTTTCATGTGTTTTTCATGTGTTTTTCATGTGTTTTTCATGAATAAATTACAGTTGAGCTGTTACAATTACGTTAGACACATAATGAGGATATGTAAATTGTAATGTGTAATTATATTTTTTATTTCCTTTTCTATTGTATGTATAATATATATGTTATGGTCAAACCTCGTTGTGCGGCCGTTCCTAGGATTGACTGGTCAATGCGCGGTCAATAACCAAGCGTTTTGGTCAAAGCCCGAAATAGTTTTGTATTTCGGTCTTTGACTGATATGTTTTTAGTCTATCCTAGGAGTGACTAACATGGCTGGTCAAAGCTAGAAACTGAAAAAATTACTTCGGACTTTGACCAAAACGCTATTTGTATTCTTGTTGTCTCTACCAAGTTATGACTTTGCTCAAGCTGTTATATATCGGTAATTATATACTGGGATATGTTTACTAATGTAGAAAAGATCTGATATAGAATTAAATCGTCCCGGAATTAGTTATATGACGATATTGGCTTATTCAAAATCGAATTATATCTCTTCTCGGTTTCTCATTTTTTTCTTGCAATAAATGCGCAAATAGCTGTCTTTTCTTTCTCTTCCTTTCTTTTCTCCATTTTCTTGAAAAAATTTGCATTTAGTAATATCGCCCAAGATGATGATAATACTAATGGAGTTCACCAAATTGAGATTTCACTTTTTCTAGAACTTCCATTGCGTAATGGTGATTTTCATTGTCTCTGTTCTTAGGTAATTTTTTCTGTATGTAAAAAAATAAGTATACTATTTATTATAGGAAAAGAAGCTCGTGTTTCAACATTCGTATGTTCATAATCCGGACATAATAAGTACGAATGTGGCAGTAGTATGAAAGTGCCTTCAGGGCACAAATAAAGTGAGACTTTAATCTAAAACGCTTGAGAGTTTGGAGAGCACTTTGTGAACGTTTCATCTGTCAGTATTCCGCGCGTATCTAATTTTGCTCTTGAAAACAGCAGCGCATTATGGATTTCCTTAATATGAAAGTAATTATTCGTAATTTCTGCTGGTGTTACATGATCCTTTCTGTGGAAATGTGAGGCAATTGTAATGAATAATCATAAAAAGCAGTTCCAGCTCATAATCCATTAAGCCTATACGTTTAAAACAAAGGATTATAAGCTTTCTTTAACACATAGCACATTATGTGATTAAATCATTTCGACATTCTCATGCGATTATAATATAAAAATATAACTTCGTTTTTGTGAAAACCGGACTTGCGTGTTGAATTTTTATCATGTGTTAATTTATTATAATTTTTATTATTTGAATAAATTGTGTCTTTGTGAGGCACATTTTTTCTATTAGACGAAACATTAAAATCATAAGTCATCTATAGGTTTCTGGGATCGCTGATTACGATTCTCGAGATTAGAATTTTGAAATAAGAAATGGGAGATTTAAAATGGCAACTTTTTTTTATTAAATTCAAGGTTTTTCGTTCAATTTACACGAAAATGTATATACGGAATTTTTTGGGTAGCTTATTGTATTGATTATCTAGAAAAAAATTTATTAGAAAAAAAATAATACTTTTTTGAAAAGCTAAAAGTTTTTTCTAAGATTCAAAGATAATATATATATTTGACTAAATAAAAAGAACAATAAGAGTCATCTATTTCTTCATCTAGATATTCTAGATAATAAGTGACAGCAAATATTGATGATACATATCTATAAACAGTATACATATATTTATGCAAATAGTATAAATAATAGTAAATATATATTATTTAGATATTCTATGGCCTGATCAATAAGGTTAGTGTTTAGAAAAAGCGATCACTGGAAATAGGACTAAATGTAAAAAAAAGCATTAATGATATAAAAAGTATGTTGCAAAAATCAATTTTGTAACACATTTTATAAACAAATTATTAAGGGAATTCTGAAGTCAATTGCTTATATATTTTATTATTATAGAAAATATGTCTTTGAATTGGATTTATAAAAATTCAAATTCTTTTACACAGTCAAGTACGCACAAAAATGAAGAAAAAGAGCAAACAGCAAGTTTATATCGGTAACAAAAAATTTTTTAATTTTTAATTGTTAAAAATTTTATCGTTATTGACTTGAAATCACCTTCTGCTTTCTTCAGTTTTGTGCAAATTTTAATTGAAAACTGCTGTTTTGCCTTTACTGTTACATCTGGGAGATTTAACGTTTTCATTACCCACTGACCTTTGAAAAATAAATAAGTCAGACGAAACCATAATTTGGCACTTATCAGCTATCTAAAAGGTACGGAGTTAAAATCGGAGCCAATCCCCGCTTTTGAGATATCTTGTATAAAATTACGATCCGAACGAATGTGAGCATCCCTTTTTTCGGAACAAGTTTGTGCAACTTATCTCACGTCATCATTCGAGCTAATGAAGACACGTAATAAGATGTCTTGTATGCGATCTAGCATGAAAAATCGTATCGTGTGCTGAAGGCTTTATTCTTGGTGAAGTGAATTCCAACGTACTTCATTTACACGACTTCGAGCTTGACAACTCGACCTTTATTCGCGCTGACCCCGGAGCCTAACGGTTGGGGTTTCTGAACTTTTAAGGCCCTAATAGTAAGTCACCGTTTTAATTATATTATCTTTACCGTTTTCTCCTCTTAACATTTAGTTGTCATTTTACAATTAGTGAACAACTCTATCTCCATCCCCGATGTCGGTGGTCAATTAGAAGCGTCTGAACCAAGTCAGAGTCTCCTGAACGAGGCTTATCGGGAATTCTTGGAGGGGTTAAACACTGTTCTTAATCCCTCCAAATATTCCCGATAAGCCTTGTCTAGGAGAGTCCGTATCGCTCTGACTTGTTTCTGACGCTTTCGTTTGATTGATTGACAACTTCGGTTTGGTCGGGGAGAGAGTTGTTCACTAGGATGATAACTGAATGTTAACAGAGGAAGAGACGCGAATGAAAGTATTGTGATTGAAGAAGTGACTTACTATTTGCTGGATTTCTGATAACCTTAAAGCGGTTGGAAGGCTCTGCGAATAGTGTATCAAGAGCGCGTGGTCTGGCTCGGAGTCGAGTGGATGCGGGTCGAGTCAAACTTGGAACCGGTAGAGATGAGTCGTCAAGCTCGGAACTGGGTGGATGATGCACGTTAAGACTCACTTCACTAAGTCCTAGCTTAAAAAACGTTTGTTACTGACCATTGAGACAAAAATCGGATGCTTGGTGTGAACTTCCTCGGATTCACCATATAAAAATAAAAGGTAAAAAGTGTGTTCGCGCTCTTTTGGATCGCGGTTTTATGCAGAATTTTTTGTCAATCAAATGTTTCGCTCTTGGATTGGTAGGCTCTTCCAACGCTAGCAAATTTTGAGCTTGTCTATTGGAAAATTCATCGAAGTTGTTGATTACATAAATGACCAACTATTAGTTTATCTTCTCTTGTCTTCGCCCGAATTACTTTTGGTTTGAGTATAGGAGAGGGAGCTTAAATTTTTGCTTTTCTTATTTAAGGGACAGGCAGAAAGAGAAAAAAAGGGAAATTTCGTGTTCTCTTTGTGAACTATTTGTAGAGGCGTTTAGATATTATTTAAGTACGGACCGCGTTTTTGCTTTAAATAATAAATTTTACAGTTCCGGAGGTCCCTTGTTTGATAAGTCTAATTCCTTCGAGTTTCAGCATTTCTCTTTTTTTTCTATTTTGACATCGGGTATACGGACATACGGATCTAGGGCATTGTTTGAGAATAGTCTGATAATAAAGATAGTTATTTTTTTTTATTTTAAATTCAATATTGCCCCACACTTCAAAAGGAATCTGAATCATATCTGACGGTTGCTTTTCAAAATTGTTTAAAGATGGAGAAACTAGTGCCTTTGTTTGATGGCTGCATTTTTCTGTTTATGTTTATGTCTGCATTTATGTGTTTATTATTCCTTTAAAAATACTTTTCTAAGTTGTCGCTGTACTTAACTTGTGCGTGACGATAGAACGATTCGAAACAAACATTTTTTTGTTATTAACAATCGTCTGGATACGATTTCTCGTACTTAACTATCTTTTTGGAAGATCAGCGATACAGAAAAACGTTAAGTCTGTTGGACGAATATTATATCAATTTTTAGAAAAATTTAATAGTTTATTTAAATCATTAAAAGATCTTTCCTTCTTCCTGATCGAAGGATAGCACCTGGTCCGATCCCGAGTTAAAGTGATTCAATTCGCTGACTCAAAACTGCTGACCTACGAAAGCACGATCCGAAAACGGTGTTATAGCAGACGCATTGTCACGCTGACTCACATTTCTGGATATAAAAAGTGCGTTCGAAACCGGGGCACTTTCACTTCGCTCAGTCGCGTGCTTACGGGAGTCAAATTTTGTTACGTCCTTTTCTGCCTTATCTCCATTCCTTAAATATCCTCCTAACCATTCGATCCAACTCAAATTACACAAGGCTGGACGTAACATTACCTTACACAACAAAATTAAATTACGTGCGATTAGATTATTGGACTTAATTCCCGAGTAATTGCCCATAATCCTGCAAACAACTTTACACCTCATACAAATGCAAACATTAAATTCAAATATTAAATTCAATTACAGTCTTTTCTGCTATTAGACACTAACATCCACTTAAACCGAAAACATTCTTTTTTGTTTATTTTTATTACTTACGGTCTTAATAATTTCACTTTTGTTACAAATTTTTTTATTATAATACAACACAAAAACGCTTTTTTGCGATTTTCTTTATTTTTATGTATTTTGATTGTGTAATAGAATTTGAAATTCTCTCTCTCTCTCTCTCTCTCTCTCTCTCTCTCTCTCTCTACTGCTTTCTTTGCTTTTTATTTTGTAAAATTAATTCAAAGATATCTTCTAATAAAAAAAGATTAGTAATTTGCTCTAGTATTTTTTTAAGCCCGGTAAATAATCGTCATCACGAGATTGGAGGTGAAAGGGGAGAGATTCTTTCATCCCTGCTGTTTCGGTCTCCTTAGGAGGGATCTCTACACACCTGTGTGAAAGTGCCTACTGCAGGCTCGCGAGCGGCTCGCCGGCGTGATTAAGAATTAAATATTTATGAGTACGCCGCGGCAGCTGTATCGCGCTTTCTTCAAAGATTCACTCCCGTTGATAGGACGCTCTCCTTATGAATAGAGCGATGTAGAATTGCGCGAGATACCGGATAAGCACGTTGAAAGCGGACAAAAATAGGCTTCTGTTGACGCTTCGAAAGTGTCGTTCTCTCTCTCTCTCTCTCTCTCTCTCTCTCTCTCTCTCTCTCTCTCTTTCTCCTCTTTTCCTCTCTTTTTTTCTTTTGCTTCTCCTTATGATTCAGCGTAGCCTCCTTCGTAACATAAAGATGATCCTTTTGTAAGGACACTTAAAAAACTCTTTAATAATGAATTTCTCTATGAATGATCTGAGCCATCGTGTCGCAAAGCGCAATGTAATGTTCGTAGACGAGCTGGATAGTCTAGTTCATCCGCGGAAACAAACTCCAGTTTCCTCTCCTCTTTTTATCAAACATTTGCTCAAACTGATCTTCATAGATCCGCCAGCTTGTTAACGCGAAGGAATAAAAGAGGTGCCTATTTCGGTTACCTACATAATTAATCGTCTCATTTTGTCGCGCCTTTTATATCAGCTCAGTCTAGGCTTTTCATTCACTTTTTCTTTAGGATGTTTACCTTGTGATTGACCTATCCCTGTTTCCTGTTTACAGTTCTTTAGTGTTTTCACGATTCTGTTTATTGAAATAACTATTGCAAAAGATCGGAATAATTTTATAATAATTCTCATGAAGAAGAGTGTCGAAAAAGAGCGATTTTTTGCCGATCGGAGGAAACCTTGGAATTTAATTTTTCTTCACACTTTTGAGGGTGCTGAGTAAAAATATGATAAATTATTAAATACTTGGGGAAATACATTGTAGTTGGATACTCATGTATACGTATATGAATAGATTTATCTACATATTGTGTTTAAGAAACTACTACGCTGGAGAAAGGTGAGACAAATGAAGGAATAAACAAAGTAAATAGATAATCAAATTTCAATTAAAATATTGCTAGATAAATTAATTAATCAAACAGGCATAGAATAAAACCATTATCTGTGACAATTATAACGGGAATCTTCCGAAGGAAAATAGATTAATACGGCACAAGTTAAAAAAAAGAAAAAAACATATATGTTAAATACAGGCTAATATATACAGTGAGATATACGGTATTCATCAGTAAATGAAAATTTGCAAAATGATTAACATACGTAATAAATCGCAATAATGGATTAATTTTGGAAGATAATAAATGCAGAAGCTACAGAACGAGATATATAATTAAACATTAACAAAATTATCTTTAAAAAACATTCAAAAAATTATCTTAAGGGTTAATATTTGATTAGTAACAATAATCAATTAAACTTAATATAAATAGACGTAATTTACGCCTTGCAGTTGGTTATGCTTAGCTACAAAAAAATATAAGATTATTTGTATAAAAATAATACATTCTAAATTACTATACAGACTTATTTTATAGATCACAAATATTGTGATTAAGTTTCAAGGTAACTTTACTCTTTGTCTTTACGGAAAAACCACTCTAAAATACACTCAAAATAATACTCAAAGTAACACTCAAAGTAACACTCAATTTTAGTGTTATTTCAGACACTTAACTTGAGTATAACCCTTAATTAGAGTATAAACTTGAGGATTAACCTCAGTGTTATTCTCAACTTGAGAGTTAAATGAGCGTTACTTGAGTATTATTCTCAACTTAAGAGTTAATTTGAAAATAACAACCCTAGCGTACACGGAACATACCACATCGCGTCCCGAGGGCCCGTCTCTTTCGGTGGGGTTTTCGGATTTCGACCTTCGCCCTCGATAGTTGGACCAGAGATCCAGGCTCGCGGATTCCGAGCTTGCCATTCAGGAGTCCGACCAGGCGTCCCGATTCGCGGATTCCGAGCCAACCGCTCGAGAGTCCGACCAGGGGCCCCGGTTCGCGGATTCCGAGGCAGACCTTCAGGAGTCCGGCTAGGCGTCTCGGTTCGCGGATTCAGAGGCAACCGTTCAAGAGTCCGGCCATTCCCCCCGGTTTGCAGATCCTGTCCCTCGTGCTCGGGAACCCGAAGAACGAATCGCGGATTCACCCCCTCAAAGGTTAATACCTCCCTCACCTTCTCCTCCCCCTTCACCACATTATTCACCTATTAGCTCACCTGAAATAATAGAAATACCACCTTCTTCTTCACCTTCTTCGGATTTCGACGTAGAGTACATATCACCCCCAGGTTCTCCTTCAGATATAGAGTTTATAGCCAAACGTTCTCCCCCTACACCCCCTCGTCCACGATATTATTATTATAATGGCACGCAACAATCATTAATAGAATTATTAGAGCAGTTCCCACTCAAAACCGACCCCCTACTCCTGCTCTACCGTGAGTTTGCAGTTATCCCTGAAGCGATCGACCCCGCTTGTTTATCTTCTATAGTATCCTCTCTCCTTCCCACAGACCACATTCCTATTTTCACACCGTACTATCGCGATCCTTTTGCCGTTCCAGTGAACTTCTTTTATAATTTCTTTCCCCCTCCCTTCACACTGGAGGAAATTATTTCAGAACGCAAGATGTACCACATATTTAATATATTGTAGATATAGTAGAATCACTTTAAGATAGTTAACATGTATGTAAGTAGTCATAGATCAAAGTTAGGTAACACGGCGTAATGTTAGACATGTTACTAATAAACGAAAATTTATTAGAAGATAGTAAATCATATATCACTCAACAAGTTAACCGCTATGTTTAAATTTAATAAATAATTTGTTAATAGTACAATTGTATATCACTCAACAAGTTAACCGCTATGTTTAGATTTAATAAATAATTTGTTAATAGTACAATTGTATATCACTCAACAAGTTGACCGCTATGTTTAAACTTAATTTTACAATAAATAATTTTGTTAATAGTAGATGAATAAATAGTTGTTTTAATTTCAATGACTTCCTCTCCCATTTCTGATTAAGACTGCATCGGGTCCAATCCCGAGTTATAACAGTTTAATTGTTGACTCTAAATTAGGACCAACGGACGCACGGCTCGGAGATCGGGGTTATAGTGAGCCTGCCGGCACATTGACCCTCATTTCAAGCCATAAAGAGTGCGTTCGCCCCTAAGGCACTTGACTTTCCTTTGAGCTGGTGCCTTCGGGTGTAATGTTTTGTTACGTCCTTCCTTGTTTTATCTCCACCTTAATAGATACCTACCCAATCACCCGACCCTACTCTTTCATAAAGCTGGATGTAACAATCCCTTGCGACCATTTTCCGTTTACTCTCGTTTCGATCTTGATGTTATCTTGTCCTAGCGCTGGCACCTTCTTACCGTTACCAATGTAGACCTTTAACGGCTCTGAAAACTGATACTCGAAGAACCAGTCTCGTTCATTCGTCATTCGTATGGCCCGAGCTGCTGAATCGAGTAGCCAGTAGTCTTCTGTCTTTGTTCGTTCCGTAGATCCCGCGAATGCTTGTGCTGTCGACGCACTCGACGTGTCTTCGTTCTTCTTATGTTCTCCCTGCTTCGGGTAGTTTTTTTTAAATGATCCACAATTATAATAGCCTCTGCAGTTCTTGGTTTTGTGGTTTACCACACGTGTGGCACCTCTTTCTTTGTATTGTCGTTTTGCCTTTTGAATTACTTTTCTTGGAAGGATCAATCTTTAAATTCATTTTCGAAATTAAGGCTGTTGTTTCTTTCTTTTTATTCTTGCCTTTCAAACGCATTTCTTTCATCATGAGCCTTGCCGTTAGATTTTCGATTGTCCTCTTCGCATCATCCGTCGAATCCCATGCGCTGTGGAAATGGCTGAATTTTTGCGGTAGCGTGGAGAGAATTCTCGTGATTAGCATAGATGCCGGTATCTCTCCCTCTAGCGTTTTTATTTTATTCACCATTCCTTCGAGCTTCGATGTATGCTGTGCCACGTTACCAGCTGGATCCCAACGAAAATCGAAGAATTCCTTTTGTATCAGAGACAGGCTTTCCTCTAACTTCATGTCAAATACGCTGTGCAATTTTTCCTACACATCCCTCGCAGTTTCACAGCTCATTATTAACTGCAACGGTTTTGACTCAAAAGTCGTAACGATAAGTTTCTTCGCTGCTCTGTTAGCACTCGTCCATGTGGCCAATTTTGTCTCATACCTTTGTGTTTTTTATGCAGGCTTGACGAATGTGCCATCGCCTTTAGTATGTCATCACTTTTAATCAGTATACGGATAATAAACTATCATTCTTGCCAATTTTCTGCATCACGTAGTTTTTCTACCTTAATTTTGTTAATCTCCATGTTTGTCGACACGTAACTGTACACTGTTTTGACACGTGGTTTCGTCTTCAAACACCGATTGCACTCTTATTGTTAGTATTGTTACGTCCAGCCTTATGAATTGTTGAGTAGGATCGGGAGGTTTGTTAGGTATTTTACGAAGTGTAGATAAGGCAAGGAAGGACGTAACACGACACGACTCCCGAAGGCACAGGCTCGAGGTAAAAAGATCATGAAGATCTCTGTTCATTGAAATGTGATAAGATCGTCTACTATCAGGGAATGCTGCACGATTTGAAGGTCCAGAAATAATCCAGCCGAACTTTGTGCGTTGTGTGAGTGGTGAATTAATATTTTCCTTTCTGATTCCGTCCTCGATTATCTGGGGATAAACGTCTGCACCTAAAATAATGTCAATATTTCCCGGAGAATTGTAATTGGGATCGGCTAATGTGAGTCCATCTAAGTGCGGTTCGTGGTGCGGTTGAATCTTGATTGATGAACTTAGGCAAGATATGCGCGGAGATGCGGCACTCAACATTCGCATTAAAATGTGGTCTTAGTGTAAAGTGAGTCAAACTTTTTGTTTTGTTTGATTTCCTTGCACCTACTCCGACTATAGCGAGATTGAAGAGTCTTCTAGGAAGACGAAATTGTTGCACTATATGCTCAGAGACAAGAGATATTTCTGAGTCTTGATCTATTAATGCTCGCGCTGTTGCGGTTTCTCCTTTCGCTGAAACGATAATAACTCGTGCTGTCACTAGAGATAGAATGCATGAGTCGACGGAATCCTGCTCAATTGCAGAATGTAAGACCTGAGTTTCATTGATCTTGGCATTTGCTGCGGGAGCTTTGCTAGACGTTGACGTTTCTGGATCGAAAGTAGGAGGTTTTATGTTTGTTCGATGTAATGTAGTGTGGTTTATTTCCGCATTTTTGGTACCGATTGGTCGTGCAGCAAGCGGATGCTTGGTAAGGTTTGAGACAATTGTAGCACAGTTTATGTTGATCGACGATGGCTCGTCGTTGTTGGATCGCGGTATTGCAGGCGATGCATCAGGTAGTGATTCTCAAAACACAATGAGTTTGAATTTTCGGCTAGAGTGTCTGTGGATTTGCCTTGAAAATGAGACTTTGCAACATTTTGTGATCGTGATGGAGGCATTTTTCCGCTTCGTGATTTTTCGTAGGCTTAAAGGGAACGCAATCTTGTGATTAGGAATTTTTTGAATTGACTTTAAGTCGAAAGCTCCGTGGATGAGTCTAACTGTTGTTTCCATGCTTTTACCAAATCGGAATCCAATTGTACCGCTGTAAAGACGAAGATGTCATCCCATGTCTCGATGGGTCGATTCAACGTCTCGAAGGCGCGATAAAGTTCCATAAGGTGATTGTATAATTGTTCAAGTTCGTGAGCCGATTCTTTCGTCATGCATTTGAGTGTAAACAAGGAGTGAAGAGTTGAATGCACAAGAAAGCGTTTATTTTCGTAGAATTCAAGTAATGCGTCCTAGGTTTTGTCGAAGTTATCGGAAGTAAGCGGTGTGTTTCTTAATAAGCGGACAGTTGGTCCGACTAAACTCAATTTAAGATATTGAAGCTTTTCTACTGGTATTAATGTCGGATTAGATATTACGAGCAAGCTAAATAAATCCTTAAACGACAACCATTTGTCTGGCGTTCCGTTGAACTTCGGAATGTCAAGTCGAGTCAGTCGAGTGGGATGATTACAAAGAGATGTATTTGAGTTTTGAGAAACCGATTGAATTGTTGGCGTATCATTCATGCTATCCGTTTCAGAATTGAGAAGTGACGGCATTTTTTCAACACCCTCGAGATAACAATCGTAATTTACAGATAGAATGTTGTCAAATACGCGTGTTGTTGTAAGCTTAATTTATCTTGCGGATGTTACATCCCAATAAATTTCTTTCCCACATTAGAAATTTTTCATCTGTTCTGTAAAAGGGCTTACTTAAAATATTTATCTCAATTCTCCGTCACGGATCACGCAACGCATTCCCACGCGATAAACATAGATATCTAAAGCTCTTAAGTCGTTCCAGGCGATCTTTTTGAAAATAACAAACGGAGCCGCGACTTAGTCATTTTGAGTCATTTTCAAACAAAGAAAATCAAATTTCTTTTATAAAAAGGCCTTTTTGCAGAACTAATTAATGTGTATTTATAATAATTTATGATAATAAGACTGAAACCATACTAATTGCGAGATTAAACATTTTTTTAAATAAATGAAAGACAACCCTTATTAAACTTCCACATACGTGCCTATAACTCGAGATCTAATAAAGATAGAACAATAAATCAAAAACATAATGAATCTCTCTTTGCATAAGGATAAACATGAATTAATCAAATTACGTGAATTTTTATTGTAAAACATATATATTTAAAAACTTTCGAATTCTAACTCTTATTTAAAATTTCATAGAATAGGGAGTAGGGCTTACGCGGAGCCCTGCTGCCTATCTAATCTAAACAAAGTGCGAGCATTGATCCTTCAAATTTTAAGAAATGATGATTGGTCTTGAAAGGACTCTCTCACTTACTAGAAAAGACACTCCCTCACTTACTAGAAAAGTATAAAAGAGCTGCCAAAGGCACTAGCGGCAGTACCACCAGTGCCAAAACTATTAACGATAGTTGTTGCAGTAGTCATTACAGTCTTAGTTAGAGTCAGTGTTTCAATTCTAAGTCAACGTAAGGACCATACTTACACTTCCTCTTGCTCTATCATTCCTTCTAAACCTTACTTGTACTATTTTTGAGTTAAAATATAAGAATTCCAAAAAGAATCATTCTGATCGAAATTCGGGTCTCTTCTCTGCTGCATCATTTTCGATATAATCCAATCTATCGATCGTAACCGAGGAGTTGATCGTCGCTGCCAATAGCGTGACCCCCGTCTCCATAACAATTTCTTGATGTGCGTAATTTTCCCTTCCGATGCCCACAAAAGATGGACGGCAGCAAGAGAAAAGACTAAAATTTCAGATTAAATTAGCCTACAGTCAAAACAAAGACCCTTCCCATCATTTCCAGCGACTCGTTGGTTGTTAAACCGAAACCATCCTGTCGCGACACCCAAACCTACCTAAACCCTTAATAAAATAGATTATAATCTCTCCTTTCTCGATGTCGTTAAATCTGATTAAAGGTAACGTGTAAACGTATTCATTAATGACAGTTTAACATTAAGTTGAGTTTAAAAATAGCAGGACTGGATATATATAACTCAGGACTGGACCAGGTGCTTACTTTGATCGGGAATAGAATAGAGATCGTTTATGAGTTTAAATAAATGAAACTATTTTAAACTTAACAATCACATTTATTTTAACATAATACTAGTCATGAATGCAAATTTTAATAAATAAAAAGAAAGACAGTATTTGTTTTTATAATATCCAGCGCAAAGAATTACAATTAAAATCGGGTTTTGGTATAAAATTTATGGAGTCCAAATGTATTTACATATCTATTACACTTAGATTATCCGTGTCTGTACAAGGTTAAGCTTGGTTTTTAAATGCTAGAGACTTTACACGATAGTAATTTAAAGTATGATAACAGTAAATATTTGATAACTAATATAATTCGGACATGATTTAGATTTAATATATAATTTACACTATTTCCGTTATAATAGCGGTGGAAGGGGGGAAGAAATTGTAAAAAAAAATCTGAGGGTACGGCAAAGAGGTCGTAATGATGAAGAGTAAAAACGAGAATGGGATTCGTGCGAGCGAGTGCAAGTAAAATGTCCAGTAAAACTTCTGGATCTATAGCGTTTGGATTAATTGTAAAATCGCGGAGAGATTGAAATAGGGGGTCTATTTTAGTTGGAAACTGCTCTAATAATTCGATAAGAGATGTTTGAGTCCCATCATAATGATAGTAACGCGGCCGGGGTGGGACTCGTTCAAATTCGTCTATAAACTCTATTGATGGTACAGGAAAAAATGGGGATGGAATCTCTTCAGGTTCGGGGGAGGTGATCGGGGAATAAATAGGAAAAGCAGGAGGTGGACTGGTTAGAGGGGAGGGTCGAGGAACACGAAGTTCTTCGAAGGGGGTGGTAGGAGAGGAGAGTCGAGGAACACGAAGTTCTTCAAAAAGGGTGGTAGGAGAGGAGGGTCGAGGAACACGAAGTTCTTTGAAAGGGGTAGTAGGAGAGGAGAGTCGAGGAACACGAAGTTCTTCGAAAGGGGCGGTAGGAGAGGATGCGACTCGAGGTACTGTTAAAAAACGCGGTTAAATTCCTCCCGTGCCCGCCGATTCTGACTTTGACGCCAACGTCTGGTTGCTCAGTGTTTCCGTTGTGGACAGATCAGTCTGTTATTCACTACGAAGTGAATAAAATGATAAATGACTCGAAGAAAACAACAACAAAAAGGAAGTGACTCGATTATGAATTAAATAAATGACTTACTACTTGCTGGGATGTTTCCTCTGGTAATCCGGAGTGCCGGTCTCAGGGTACTTGGGCGGTTCTCGGTTGGCCGGAACAATTCAGTCCGTCAGGACTCTAGGCTGATGGAACTGGAGAGTGATAAGCCACGGGAGTACACAAGTGCACTCACTTCACTTGCGGTTCGCTTTTTGTTCGACACTTAATGTTTGTTCCAACTTGCACTCGGGCAATCGTGAAAATCGTGAATTAGGGAACTCGCGACGAAATTTTTGAACTCGCACTCGGTCAAGAGTAAAAAGCTGCTCGCGGTCTTTGGGATCGCGATTTTATACTCAATTTTCCGAAGGGAAAGGTTGAGGTGTAGGCGGTGTCATTCTTGGATTGGTGGGCCCTTTCAAAACCACCAAATTTGGAGCTTGTCTATTGGGAACTCGCGAAATTATTATTTCGTAGAGATGATCAGCTATTGGTCCATTTCTTCTTGTCTCCGCCCGATTTGGTTTGGGTTTTGAGTATAGGAGAGGGGATTTCATGATTTTTGCTCCTCTTATCTATGGGTCACACAAGTAAACAAACAAAAAAAAGGATTTTTATGTCTTCCTGTGGATTATTTGGTGAAAAACGTACTTTTAGTTATCGATTGAGCGCGGACAGCGTTTTTGCTTCAAATAATAAATTTTATAATTTCCGAAGGTTTCTTGTTTGAAGACTCTAATTTTGTCGAGTATCAATATTTTTCTTTTTTTTTGTTAGCGTCGGGTACCAATCTAGGGCATTGTTTGAGCATGGTTCAGTAATAAAGATAATTATTTATTTTTTCTATTCTAGATTCAACACTGTCCCCCAGACTCCTAAAAGAATTAAATCATATCTAACGGTCGCTGTTTGAAATGGTTTACAGATACAGAAACTAACGCATTTAATTGATGGCTGTACTTTTTAGTTTATGTATTTATTATTCCCAAAAAATAAATTTTTAAGTTATTGTTACATCTCACGAACTTGTGCGTGACGATAGAGCAATCCTTTCCAAACATCTTTTGCTATTGGCGACTGTTAAAATACGATCTCTTACTTTATTATTTTCCTTAGAAGTACAACAAGAAAAAAAAACGTTAAGTCCGCCGGACGTAACAGTTTAATAACAAGGGTCGTTCATATTGATATTATCTTATAAATATTAAAGTTTACTGAGTTACAATACTAAATATTAAAATAGGATAGTATAGAGTTATATGTGCTAATTTAAATGAAAGTAAAAAAGGATTTTTTTTTGTATCTTAAGTTTTATCTTATATGACGCAATGTCATTCAGTTTTTAAGACATTTATGCAGCTCGCTATAGAGGCGCGTGTCCGCCGTTTCTGTTTCTTCAGGCGCTGTCGGTTGCTGATCCGCTGCCACTGCTGGCTCTTTCGTAAAATTTAGCTTTATGTGTGGATTGTCGGTCGCTGCCTGTGCGTTCAGGATTATGTATTGCTTGTCCTGCTGAGTCGTTTTTGGTTTCGTTGATCTTGTATGGAGGAGTAGGTTTGTAACAGAGCTCCAGATGGCTCCAAGATAGAGACTCCATCCAGATAGCTTCTAGATAGAGACTCCATCCATAAACGGAGTGCAAAGCATATCCGTGAATTAGGGTATCCATTACTAGCTTCACCAAGCGGGCGATGATGAATTGGTCCAGCGTTTGCTGAGCAAAAAGTAACGAATCCGCGCCATATCCGTTGACTGGCGTTTTCCGCGATACGATTGAGGGATTGTTAATCCAGCAGATTTAGCATTGAGATACTTCCTGCTGGAATTGTTTGTCCCATCGTGCAATGGTATTTAACATTGATGGTTTTTCCACAGGAAACATGATGTGATTTTATAAACGGTCGAGATCTTCTGCTGTATAGATTCCGCTTACTGCTAAAGAGTCCGGGCTGATGTACTTCTAGATTGGCCGCGTTAATGGTTGAATGCTGGGCGGAGCCAATGCTTTAATCGGCTTGTTATTGATGCGGAACCAATTTTTCTGCACCTTATACATTGTTGGAAGAAGGTTGCAATCCTTTGGAGTTCCCTTTTGGGTTAGGATGCGCGAGCGCGGAATTAAAAAATACGAGCTGTTTTTATGCGTGACCGAAAGCTCTTGGAACAATACATACGGGAATCCCGTTAGTACACTTTCCTTCATTCGGGACCATTTGATACTTGTACCGTATTCGATATAAGGTATTAGTGACTTTCTTATGACCTCCTATTGTTGTGGCATGATTTTCCTTTATAATTCTAATTTGTTCTTGCGTTGGGGGTGTGATTATTTCATTAGAGCAAATAATGAGCCGCGTAGGAGAGTGGCTGAATCCTCGGATGAGAAATCCGCGCGCCGTTCTCCACGATACATCGCTCATGCAACTACTTGACAGAGATACCGATCTTAGCCCGAGTTGGCGCGTGACATCGTAGAGGGAAGCTATCGTTTCTTTTAATATATTAACTTGCGTGAGTGTGGAAATTCCATTATATATTTTCCTTTTCTTGGAAATTCTATTATATATTTTCCTTTTCTTTTAACGACTCTGGCGCGTCCAACGACACCGTTAGTAATGATCGGCAGGTCATCTTGTTGTTACAGTAAACGCGATTCTGCGTCGCAGGGTTTCCTTCGTTCATTTATGAAGACGACAATATTGTTGTTTCAGGATAACATGTTATGACGTGTTTCACTAACTCTGGCGCGTCTGATCGGGCCCTCGTCGTCTGTCATTCCAGGAGAGGATTTGTTCGTTTCATCTGTTTCAGTCGTAAAGTCGTTATTGCGGTCGTAAAGAATAGGATCGTTTATTGGTTTAGGCATGTGGTCAGTGCTTACGGGCATTTGAGTGGTTTTCTTCGGAGAGGAAACAGGAGATTCTATGGGTTCTGGTAAATCTCTTGACGCCTGAGGCATAGGAACGGCTTGAATTTCTGTCCCCGATGGCGAACGGAAAATTAACACATCTCGTTTTTGGGAAGTGAGAGGATATATTTTCTGAGAAGGTGGATTCCGTGACAGCGCGTTTGCATTAGCGTTTATTTTTCCGGCTTTATATATGACTTCATAGTCATATTCCGCTAGTTTTAACCACCATTGAACAAGACGCGATGTCGGATCTTTAACGGAGTGAAGCCATACAAGAGGCTTATGGTCAGTGACAAGGAGAAATCGGTGCCCATATAAATAAGGATGGAAATAGTTCACGCAATGCACAATTGCCAAGAGTTCCTTTTCTATTGTTGAACAGTTTTGCTCCGCGGAATTTAATAGCCTAGATGTATACGCGATCGAAAATATGCTAAAATATTTCGCGCTTCCAAGTTGGTCAAATATTTCGGTAATATTGGGTAAAGGATGCGCGTTGCCAATTGTTTTTTCATTTAGCGCACGGTAATCGATTACCGTACGCCAACGTTTATTGCCCTTTGAGTCTGGTTTCTTGGGGACGATCCACAAGGGTGAGTTGTAGAGGGATGTAGAAGGTTTTATTATCTTATTATCTAAAAGGGTTTTTACTTGTTTTATCTATTTCTCCCTTGTGAACCGGAAACTGATATTGTTTGATATGTATCGGCTGCTCGTCGGTGAGCTTTATTGTGTGCTTTAAGGTATTAGTAAATTCTAATCGATCTTGAGGCAGATGGAAAATGTCACTGTATTTAGTAATCATTTGCTGTACATGCTCAAGCTCCTCATAATTTAAATGTTCTAGACGTAGAAGAGATTTTATTTCTTTGGCTTGATTCTCAACAGATTCAGAGATAGAATAAACTTTCTGACTTCGAAATGTTTGCTTAGGATTTAGTAATTTTGTCACATCTGGTGACGCTAAGGTCGATTTTGATGTGCGGGAGGCTCGGATAAGGTTTCAAATTCTTCAAGCCTTACAGTGAGGACGGTAAAAATAAAATCTTTACTCTCCGTATTAAAAATTCGCAGATACGCCTTACCACTACAATTTGTGACGACGGCATTTTCTAAATAGGCGTTGTTGTTCACGTGTAAACGCGGTATATAACCCGTTGAAGGACCGTTGTTCGCGACTTTTATCAAGAGGCACGGTAGTGCCTCGCGCCAAGTGTATTACATAACACACGGAATTTGAACGTGCGGTTACCCGTAGGTCTCCCCATCGGCAAACGGAAATACCGATTCATACCACTCGACTGTTTGTTCTATAAAATTTATTTTTCCAGCGTCGCGTAGAAATTCGGATCCTAAGATTTTGTCGAACGATATAGGAAAGTCTGTCGGTACCACATGGAAAACTAATACGCGTTTAAGTACATTTACAGTGACGCCTCTTCACGTTTTTACTTGACCGTTTGTAATTCCGGATAAATTGAGGATTTCCCTTGAATCTATAGCGATTCCCCGCTTAAGTTTACTTATTTTAATCAGAAGCCGCGCCCGTATCTACCATAAGAGTTACTCCCGGCAAAAACTCGTTGCTGGGGAGCGTTATAGAAGGGGCATGATTGAAATCTCTTACTCGGAGGATTCCGATACGGACGGTTCTACCTCCTTCAGCGTTGTTTCTATACATCTTACCGGACGCGTCGATGACCGTTCTGTTCAAGCTGGGTCCGGGCCGCTCGAGAGGTCGCGTCGGTTCTTCTGTAAATTATTATATTGATGCTTACGGCATTCGTGGATCTCATGCCCAGAATATTTACAATAACGGCATCATACGGTGGATGCGCGATTATCACGATTGTTCGCGGGAGAGGTATTGCCTGAATCTCGCGCTTGCCGTCTCTTGCTCGTTGATTGTCTATTCTTCGGTAATTTTCTCGCCACTCCGCGTCGCGAGGCGCGTCTCGCAAGGACGTGTCGACAACCGGTCGTCGGTATGCATCGACGTTTGGGCGCCCGTGGGTTTGTCTGGAGCTATCGGAGGATCACCCCGAGAGTCCCCTCTCTGATTGTCGCATAGCGTCATATCTCTGTTGTTCCAATTCGTCTCGCTTGGCAAGCGTTTTTACGACAGAGAACGCGAAATATCTAGTATAATGTTCGGGTCGTAATTGCAACCGAAATTTAAGAGGGAGTCCGTCACAAAAGGAGCGAGCTGTCAACTCCCGATTTCCGTCACAACCGCGTGTTCGAGCGCTCCTCGGGATCGCCGTTCGGCGTCCAAAATGACGCAGTTTTTTTACTCTGCTGAATCTAAAATGTGCTCGTTGTTACTTACATAAATGTTATTGAGTTCTCCACGATACTGAGCTATGGTATTCGGGGAACCGAAGGGTCCATTCAAAAGATCAAGTAATTGTGTGACTGTATCGCAAGGTTCGTCTTCAACAACAGAATATGCCCGCTGACGTAACCGACTTATTAATAATTTTGTTAACTGTTTTTCGTGACGGACAGGAACTATGTCGCGTGCTCTTCAACAAGCTTTTGCGAATTGCGACAACAAGATATTGTATCCATCAAAACGTGGCACGACATCGATGGCTTTGCGCAGCAAGATTTTGAATACGAATTGAGGGTACGTCTTCGTTAACGTTAATATCATTTGAAGCTGGCGGGGGAGATGGCGAGCCAAGAAACCGTTGATCTGGTGGGGGATTTATGACTTGGGGTTCGTGAGGGTTCTCTCCAAAGAGCGTCAACGTCCCGGCGCAGCAAATTCATTTTTCATATTAAATCGTCTTTTATATTAATAAACAAACTACTGCATTCGCGCATGTTCCTGAATGCAGTTTCCATGTTATTCTCCGACTCCGCGCGTTTTTTTGTAAGTTCGGCGTTTTCCTTATTCATTCTCTCGCATTCAGTAGCCTTAATGCAATTACTCATCCAAGATAAAAAAGTCAATAAGATAAATAAATGAATTATTAAATCTTATTTAGAAAGTCGGAGACCTTTCCCGATTGATGCGTATCCGAATATGAATAGATTGAGCAATAACGATCGCCACATGTTTCCACGCGGTCTTATTATCGCTGGTAACAATATGGTGCCCGTCGCCGCGGCGTGCACATCGGTGATAGATTTGCTGCTCTGCTTTTGGAACTTTTATGTTCCTTCGCAATTCGAGTGAGTGTTAGTTAAAGTGCCGGGTGCGGAAACTTTTGAGACTTGTAATTCGACTCAGTGAATGCAACTTTTTTATCCCGAGCTTCACCATCCTCGGGCCTCACTTTGACTCTGACCCGTTCAGCCAGCTTCAGGTTCGACTTGTCCGGCGGGGATTGCCCTGGCAAGGAAGTTCGAGTTCAATCCCCTCACACCAGTCTCACCAAGTATTAAGTCTCCAAACATAAATTTTATCCGGGTTTCCCTTTCTCATTGTTCAATAAATAAAATAAATATCTAAATTATAGTAGAAAATAAATTCTTCCACCGAATCTAAAACGGTCACGGAGGAGAGCAATCAGGCGGGCTCGCGCTTACCCGGAACATACTCACACTGAATATACATCGCGTCCCACGGGCTCTTCTCTTCCGGTGGGATTCACGGATTCCAACCTTGGCCTTTGAGAGTCCGGCCAGGCGTCCCGGTTCGCGGATTCCGAGCCAACCGCTCGAGAGTCCGGCCACCTGCTTCACGGATGCCTCTAGTTTTTCGGAACCCGAACAATGATTTACGAATTCCACCTTCGAGAGTCAACACTTCTTTCACCTCCTTTTCTCGATATTTACTTTGTCTTCTGTCATATTAAGTAAATATGTATGTATGTTACCGTTGTTTACTTTTACAATGCTATCCATAAGAAAGACGCCTTGTGTTATTTCCTGTCGATTTATCAGTCCGTTATCGATATTACTTTGCTTAGTTCTAATTACACGCGGGTACATGGTTCTACCTGGCACTGTTATTAAATTACTGTATTTTAACAAGTATACTTTATTATTTCGGATTGTAATTGTTTGTTTTTCGAAATTTATTTTTGCGTTTTCAAGGCGTAAGAAGATTGAGCCTATTATACCTTCTTCCTTTAATGGAAATTTACTTGATACTATTATACATAAAATTCGTGAGTGCCATTTTCCGAATTTAAATACGCTGTTTCAAGCGTTTGCTGTTTTTCTTCTGTAATGCCCTGTATTTCGACCCTTTTGTCTTGATATAGTAAAGTGTCGCGGTGTAAAGCGTTTGCTTTTATGATATTTATGTCAGCTCCCGTGTCTAACAAAAATCTAGGTGTTGGATTTCTAAGGTCGTCGAAGGGGATGGAAATGATATTTCGGGAACTTGTTCGGATTGTGATGTTCGGACGGTGGTTTTATCAAGTGAATCGGATTTGCGCGACTGGATGATTGGCCTTGACGTTGCGTGCTCTTCGCTTGGCCTTGATAGTTTAAATTAGGTTGGCTATTGTTTTGACGATAATTACCTAATGAGTTATTTGAATTGTAACGATAATTATAATTTTGTTCATTATTTACTTGGTATCTATTGGCTTGAATATTGTTATTGAATTTATTTTTCGAATTATCGAAATTTTGCACAGAATCACGTCCATTATGATTATTGTATTAACAATTTTGATCTGCATTTTTACTTTGTGTATAGAAAGTATTTTTTCCTACATTCACTCTCGGAATGGTCTATTTTCTTGCAATAGTTACAAGTTATATATCTTGGTTTATTAAAATTATTTACTTTAAATCTTTCTGCGTGATATTGTGATTTTTTAATCAATCTTATAGTTTCTTTTATTGCGTCTTCCAAGGTGTTAAACTTTTGCGCTAGAAGATATTGTCCGACGCTTCTATGTAACCCGCCTAAAAAATGGTCTATTAATTTGTTGGTTGCAAAAACTCTTAATCCCGCTCTTACTGCCTGGTTAGGGTAATTAGATATTGCGATAATCATATTTGAATTTAATTTTCTAATTTTAGTGACGTATTTTTCGATAGATTCATCTCTGTTTTATCTAAGGTTATTTATTTTTAATTTTTTGTGTTCGAATGTTAAATAATTTCCGAATTCTCTTATCAATGCCTCACATAATTCTTCAAAGATTTGTCATTGTGTATACGGATCTAACTAACGTGGCATCACTTGTTAATTTTGTTTGAAGGATCGTTCTAAAAAAAAATAATCTTTTTTTTGGCCTTACTAATTCTAAAACTCCTCTACAATTGGATGTAAATTGGTGAACCGGAATATGTTTAAAAATTGGCAAAAGATTTAAGCTATGGCGAACAGAAAAATAACTGTTACTTATCGAAATCAAGGATCTTCGACTTTGTTGGTCCTTATCTAAGTGATTTTTGTCATAAAGGTTTATCATGACGCTTGATTGTTCATGATTAACGTTAAGGATGTGTAATCGGATTCAAAATTGTCTACCTACTACTTTCGCCCGAACTATCTGAATTATAATGTACGCTAGGACTTCGGTAATTCATAAAAACTTACAGTAGTAGTACAATATATAACATTGTCCGTCTGATGTTTTGATGTTGGTTCAAAGTGTTGTTCGAGATTCGATGAATCTTTTTACGTGTTAGCTGTCCACGGAGTCTCGTTGCCGTCATCTCAAGAAGATGTTGGATACCTCGTGCTTTTTCTCCCACTTTTTCGGCTTTTGTGCTGCTCCGACGTTTTAGCTCCTCTACCTTTTTGCTTAGATACTGGGCCGTAATCCGCCAGGAGGTTTTATTGATGGGACCAAATTGTCGAATTATTATGCAGATTGTAGCCAATTGTCAAGGACCGTCTTTTATCACAGTATTTGTGAGTGAGTCCCAGATGCGCACAGTGATAAACGGACACAGCAAGCTAAGTAAAACGGACACAGTAACAAACGGACACAGACCAAACGGACACAGTAATAAACGGATACATTGCGAAATGGACACAGTAACAAACGGACACAGTAATAAACGGATGCAGTGCGAAACGGACACAGTAACAAACAGACACAGTGCGAAACGGACACAGTAACAAACGGACACAGACTAAATGCGTACAGAGCAAAACGGACACAGTGTAAAACAAACACAGACCAAATGCGCACACTGCTCATGCGCACGGACCAAATGCACACACAAAAAGTCGTAAATCCATGTGATGCAGTGAATGCTTTGCACGCGCACGCACGCACGCACGCACGCACGCACACACACACACACACACACACACACACACACACACACACACACACACACACACACACACACACACACACACACACACACACGTGGGGTGCAAGGGGGGCCTTTGGCCCCTCCTCTCGCACCCACCCTGTCCAAGTCGCTAACCTATGTGGACTTTACTTTGCTTGCAATGTACATGGATTGCATTTGGTCCGTGCGCACGTGCAGTGTGCGTATGTGCAGTGTGCGCATTTGGTCCGTGTACATTTGGTCCGTGCGCATTTGGTCTGTGTCCGTTTCGCACTGTGTCCGTTTCGCACTGTGTCCGTTTCGCTCTGTGCGCATTTGGTCTGTGTCTGTTTGTTACTGTGTCTGTTTGGTTTGTGTCCGTTTGTTACTGTGTTTGTTTCACTCAGCCTGCTGTGTTCGTTTATTACTGTGCGCATCTGGGACGCTCCTGTATTTGTAAGGTCTTCTCGACTTAATTTTTTATGTTTCGTGTGTTTTTACTTGGCGCTTTTTTCGAACTTTTATGCTTGCATGAGCAATAAAACGAAATGTTGACGAAGACCTTTTTTCAGGACAACTGATTAGTTGACCGCTGCCACCAATTGTTAGCTAATCTTAAGTTACAGCCCGATAAGTGTGAATTTTTATAAAAGAAAGTTGTTTACCTAGGGCATATTATAGGATCCAACGGAGTCAAACCAGATCTTAACAAGATCAAGGCTATAACAAATTTTCCATGTCCATGAACCGCAAAAAATATAAAACAATTCCTGGGGTTCGTCGGCTATTACCGTCGATTCATTCCACAGTTCTCTAAAATAGTGTTGCCGCGCCAATGAAAGATCTGAAGATTGATCATGATTAATTTAGCAACAACCTTTCTTTATTCCTTGTTCTCTGTTTCCTAGCAACGTTGATTCTATCAATCTTTTGAACATTCATATTCATTCATTCCATTCAATCTCTCGCTTGATCTTTGATTAATTTATTAATTAATTGAAATAGTTATTTCATTAATTGAGTTAATTAACGAGTCGATTATAACGATTACATACGAGCACACAAGTATCAGTCTAAGGTGATTGAAGAAATACAACAGTGGCGACGAGGATTCTGGAATTAATTCGTTTATTGCTTCGTCTACAAAATGGATGTTTCGAAGAAGCATTAATGGCTCTTGTACATCAACAGCAACAGCAACAACAATTATTTATGTAACAGCAACAGGAGCGGAAACGTCAACAAGAAGATTTTATGAAATATCTGCATTTCTGTTAACATCCAAAGGCTTGCCGCAAAGAGAAGTTGAAATCATTGGCCAGCTCTATCTCGGAATTCACTTATGGTTTGGAGAATGGGCTTACTTTCGACGCATGGTTTGTCCGTTACAAAGGATTATTCCAGATGCAAATGATTTAGACGATGCTGCAAAAGTAAGGCTTTTATTACGAAAGTTAAGTACAAATATTCATAAGCAGTACGTAAATTTTATTCTTCCAAAAGAATATAAAGAATTTGATTTTGAAACTACGGTCGCCAAACTTACTCATATTTTTGGAAAGAAGATCTTCTTGTTTCATCAAAGATTCAATTGCATGAATACTTCGAAATCATCAAATCAAGATTTCTTAGCTTACGCTGCTTTAATTAATAAGCGCTGTGAAGAATTTAAGATCTCTACTATTATTGCTGATCAATTTAAATGTTTGATTTTTGCATGTGGTCTTTGATCTCTGTCGGATGCTGATATTCAAACGAAGTTGCTCAATCTTATTGAAACCAGGCCGGACATGCTTACTATAGAGGATCTTGCAATTGAACGTCAAAGATTAGTCAATCTGAAGCACGATACATCTTTGATTCAGAATCAAAAATCAGAAATACCTGGTACCGTTGCATTGGTAAAATCTAAACAAAGCAAACCCAAGGTCAGTACTCAAAAGAAGTTTAACAGGAATTCTCAAGGTAGGAAGTTCATTAAAAATTCTTTACCTAAAAAAGATTCTGTTTCTTCTACGCCTTGCTGGTTTTGCGGAAACTTACCCCAGATAGCACAGTGAATTCCTAAAGTATTTTTCAAGTTTTCTTCTTTCCTGAATTGTAATTCTTTAGGAATTCATAGAAGAATACTATAAGAATGACTGAGGAAGTTACATGCACCAAAGTTCGAATTCTTGAGAACTTCTTCAAGTATTCATACGATATTCAGCAGATGTATACTTTATGAATTCAAGGGGAGTAGTGTTTATAATAGATAAAAAATTGCAAAATAACCAAAAAATACACCAACTAACAAACATTACACCAATATTATAATTTCTCACTCAACAGAATACATGCACTATATATACATGTTGTATACAATAATAATACTGTTGAATGGTAAATTATAATATAGACGTGACGTTATTGTTAGTTGATGTTCAGCTTAATATGATAGCAATTTGTAGAAATGTATCTTTAACCGCGTATACTTACTATTCAATAAAACGTGGATACAATAATCCTGCAGGAATTTTACGCACTTAATTGATGGGTAATTAATATATATCGCTACGAAATATACGACGCACGAGCGGCACGAGGCACGATCACATGGCACGAGGACGAGATGGATCATGGATCCGGTCGCGGCACGGCACTCGCACACGAATTGTAATTCCTCATGAATTCAAAAGTATTCAAAATTTGAGTTGCAAAGTATTCATTATAATAAACTTTTAAGGAATACTTCAAGACGAACTGATTATGGTTAATTCTTCATGAATTCTTCAGACATTTATTTTTCTAAATCTGTATGTATTCTTTGAAATAAATTCGCTATGAACTTGTATTCACCTATGTTCTGGGTTAATATCCACCAGAATCCACCACGCACAGTAAAACCAGCAGTGTGACATTGTACGTGGTTACAAGGAAATAACTGCGTATCTCTTAATGCCTTTCATCAAAATTCCACAGCCTATCCAGCTCAAATAACGATTCACGGGAATGTGCCCTACTAATCTGACCCGGTGCTCTCTTTCCGGATCTGTCGAACCAAGTCGGCGCGAATATTTCGAGTGGATTGCCACCGCGCATTGTAACGCGTCTCTGTTTTATAAACACCACGTCGAAAAGGAACACTTTCTGTGCGACAACTGTTATTTGCAAGCTGTTCCGGAAACGCGCACGCTCTACGTATTAAAATTACGACACTATATTCACATCGAATACGGAGATCGCGAATATTGCACCCTTTGCAACGTACTATTAGCCATTCGCAGCGCGTTATACGAGTGTTTCGTCTGCATCCGTATGTTTAAAGGATACTTACGTCACATTGAACAAAACGACGGTATTCCCTCCAACTTCGAAGAAGCTACCATAGTCGCTTTCTCGGAAAACCGTTTTTTTTAAATTTAAATTGCCATCCTCAGTCTTTTTCCACGATTTTAATTATTATGCATGTGTTTGCTTCACACGTAACAAACCGTATATTTGCAAGCGCTGCCTTGTGATGGCCAAATACGCGAACGTAATGCAGACCTCCGACCATCTTAGTAGAATGTGCTGAACGTCCACCAGAATTGTCAATAAGTTTAACTGTCAACCTATATGTTTAATTCAAGATGCTTTACTTATGTTGTCTCATAAGCTCTAACGATTACAAATTAATTACTACTCACCACCTGACGAATAGTCCGTACGAGACGCACATTTGTATATTTTGTAACAAGGATGGCGTGAAGTCACGGCCTTGTAAAGAATGCTTGTGATGCACCCAAAAATATGTAGACCTTTTATCCATAAATGCAAACGTTAGATGGGGAAATCTAATTTTCTTTTTCAATATTTTTTTAGATACATTCGAAAAGATAAAAATTAAACTTTAAGATGTCAAAGGATAGAATATTGGCAAATCTTCCGAAAGTGAGATGCGTCAGGGTCAGTGCAATGATCTATCGAGAGACATTAGCAAAACATTGCTTAAAATGCTTTACACTCCTCACAAATGGACTAGACGATCACGCCATGACTCATCGGCACTGCTTAGTCAAGGGATCATACGAATACTGTTGCTCCAACTGTAATAAAGACCTAACCGTTAACAAGCCGATTGACGAATGCAAAAAATGTTTTGACAAATGCACTCATGAACTAGCGGAAACGATCCCGAAGGGTCTTACCTTTGAGCAACGAAATTATCGTTTTGATCACTATTTTCAATATATATATAATATATTCAATATATATATATAAAACTAACTATTGCATCTATCGTTTCTATGTAAACTATATACTCTTTAATCACGTATAATTATATATCACTTTAAGCTTGTACGCTATTATTATTACAGATAATGCTATTCTTCGTTACCTTATTCCTTTTTGTTCCTTCCATTCATGGACTTGTCGGATTTGATTGTGGAGGACAACACATGAACATTACTTCCGTGTCTCTGCTCGGTGTTAGTGATTGTGATTTGACTTATCACACCCCTAATCACACTGACGTCTACATCCAACTTCTCCAACTCTCGGAATATAACTACGCCGAGGTCATCCAGTGTAAAGTTGAAATTTCGAGGATAATTCAACGCTGCGGATGGAACTTCCACGTTTCTTCTGTAAACAACGTACGTATGGAGTATCTTCTAGAAGTTGGATATCCTAAATGTCTATGCATGTTCCAAGACGGAGTACTTACCGTGGATACCTCTGGATTTATCGACGGATTGAAGCCCAATTCCACTACTACTCGCAGTATCATGCTAGCAGAATCTCTAGACCTCGACGGCACCTGCCACGGAATACAATACTCTGATTCATACGAAACCTAGGAGAAAGTCTTCATTGATGCTGTCGTCCGCATTACCCTGATGTCTTTGTATGTACCAGTGCATTTAAATTCTGGGAAAATTATGTTAAGGTCAGGAACCGTCTGCACTTTAAATGATGGTTTCTGTATCGACTCTGAGGATGAACATACATTTTGGAAATTTTTGCCGACATCTTCCTGTAACTTTTACCAATACAATGTTCTATACGAAGGACAAGTCACAAAAATGTTGCCTGACACTTCTGTCTCCTCTCCACCTACGGTCTACACTCATACAAGAAATTACCTTCGCATTAACTAAAACAAAAAAGCAGCCATTGTGTGGATACTCTTTGTTGCGCACGGAACATCTTAAGCTGTTTATTTTGGAAACCACCAAAGACAACACCTTCGCCAAACGAGGCCCTATTCCAGTCAATAACTTAGACATATTTACCTATGTCAATTCAAAGTTCATCTACATGAAAAGCACATACAAAGTCAATTGAATTCGTTATACCACAATGTTAGGCAACAACGATGCGAATTAGAGAAAGAAGTCCTTAAAAATACTTTTTCTCTCGCCACTCTGCAACCGGATAAATTCACATATAAACTGATAAAAGGGCCTGGATATATGGCTGTTGCTACTGGAGAAACTGTCCACGTTGTAAAATGCATACCAGTCGACGTAACAATAGGGAGCGTCTCAGATGCGCACAGTAACAAACGGACACAGTAATAAACGGACACAATAACAAACGGACACAGTAATAAACGGATACAGTAACAAACGGACACAGTAACAAACGGACACAGACCAAATGCGCACACTGCACATGCGTACGGACCAAATGCAATCCATGTACATTGCAAGCAGAGTAAAGTCCACATAGCCCAGCGAGAAATAATACATCGAATCAACATCGATTCGACATCGAAATCATCATTTCGATGTCGATTCGACGTCGAATAGATGTCGAATTCATTATTGTTTCTCGCTGGGTAGGTTAGCAACTTGGATGGGGTGAGTGCGGGAGGGGAGCCGAAGGCCCCTTTTGCACCCTCCCCGTGTGTGTGTGCGTGCGTGCAAAGCATTCACTGCATCACATAGGTTTGCGACTTTCCGTGTGTGCATTTGGTCCGTGCCCATGTGCAGTGTGCGCATTTGGTCCGTCTGTGTCCGTTTATTACTGTGTCCGTTTATTACTGTGTCCGTTTGTTACTGTGTCCGTTTATTACTGTGTCCGTTTGTTATTGTGTCTGTTTGTTACTGTGTCTGTTTATTACTGTGTCCGTTTGGTCTGTGTCCGTTTGTTACTGTATCCGTTTCACTCAGCCTGCTGAGTCCGTTTATTACTGTGCGCATCTGGGACTCACTCTAACAATACGTCGTACGAAGGAATGCTATTCTAAGCTTGCTATAACAGTACGGAACGTTTCACTGTTCATGACTCCAAAGTTACGCATTATCACAAGAACCGGAACTCAGCGTAACTTTGAAGTACTTTGAAATACCGATAATGTCCCGAAGATACAATTTACATCGGAACCACACGTAAGACAAATGCCACCTCAACAACTAAAGCCAGTAACCTCGTTAACCTGGAAATACGCCACGCCACGCCAGAACCACTTGCCATCAGTGGGATTTACTCTCAAGCCGACATTGAGACACTGAGAGATCACATCATGTTTCCTGCCGAGAAACCAGCATTATTAAACATGATGGCCCGCGGACTCTCCGGACGCACCATCCAGGACCGCGCTGTCTCCATGTATAATCTCCTCAACGAAGTCTCACTCAAGAAAATAGCCGAAAGTACTGCCGCTAGAATCTGGGGTGGATTTATTACCTTCGGATCTGTTACGGCTGGAGTACTTGGTGTACTCATCAAAGTACGCTTCATCAAACTAGCGATTGATGTCGCCATCCACGGATACGCCTTAAAAAATTTAAATCCTTAAATTATTACAAAGTATCTTTAAACAAATGATAAATATTTTAATGACAAATTTTTTTTAATTTTAATTTTCATAAATTTTGTTTTACATTTTAGTTTATTACAAAGAATTGTTTTTTAGAACTTAAAAAGTAAGAAAAATAAATACAAATGCAGGAAACATTAATTTTTTAAAGGTTACATCAAATTTCTTTTTGAAAGTCATATATTCAAATATTACGCTAAAATTTTTTAGATGTACTGCGAATGTTTTTTTTGTAATTATTATTTAAAGCATACTGCCAAAAAAGGAAAAATAAAAAAATAAATAATAAAAAATTGGTTTAATTGATAAAATTAACGCCACATGATCACTTTTAGTTAAAAACAATGGCAAAAGCATCGTTTTTGACTCCATTACTTTTAAATTGCTAGTTATTAAAAAAATTTGTTTACTTTTATTTTTTTGTCTAAAATTTTAATAAATATTGAAAACAAATTAAGTTTATATTAAACAATTATAGAGTTAGTTACACACTTCTGTTTAAAACTACCAATTAACTATAAATTGTATAATTAGTTAATTTTGATTAGATCTACTATATATATTATTAGATTTTTTATTTAATAGATTTGTAATTAACATATTCTTTTTTAGAAAAAAGATCAAATTAATGTTTTCCATTTTTGAGACGTTAGAATATTTTTTTGTTTAGACAAATTCTATATAATAACTTTTTACCCTAAAATAAAATTCTGCAAATGAACCAAAAATTGAACTTTTTTAACTCATTAAGGGGGAAAATATCTTTAGGTGAGTTAAAATAAGTTAATTTCTATGAATTTTATTAAAAGGGAACGGTTTGTCTTACAATTTTGAAACTTTTTGAAACTTTAGGTATTATTTATTGATACTTTTAACTATCACGACGTTTTTTTATTATTATAAAAATATTAAAACATGGTGGAGATATAACATTGTTTGTCAGGAAAGTTGTGACACAAATTGTCAATCGGTGTAATTTCTAGCCTCTGCTTTATTAGTCTGAAACAAAAGACGTAAAAGTTTTTCGATTATTAACACTTATACGGTTTGTGTAAACTTACAAAAAAAAAAATAAATAAATAAAAAATAAAAAATCGCACGTTTTTAATAAAAAATTTAAATTTTACACGAAATTTTTAAATCCATTTTTTTAAAAAAACGTGCAATTTATTCAATTTTCAATTTTTTTACTTTTTTAAAATTTACACACACCGTATGAATGTTAATAATAAAAAAATTTTCACGTCTTTTGTTTCAGACCAACACAGCAAAGTCTAGAAATTACATCACTTGAGGACTTGCGTCATAAAACCTTGTTGACAAACAGTGTCATATCTCTGTTATTTTTCAATATTTTCTAATAAAAAAACGTGATAGTTAAAAATAACAATAAATAATACTTAAAATATTAAAAATGTAAGACAAACCGTTTCTTTAAAAAAAAAAGCTTAATTTTGTTAGATTTTACGCTTTTTCAGAATTCATTGTCATTTGTGTAAAATAAAGTCCAAAAAAGTTATAGCGGTTTTTAGGTCGAAAAATGTGAAAAAATTATAAAAATCTTTTTTTTCAATTTTTTTTTTCACATGAAACAGTATGAAACTTTAATTCTTTTTGCAACAAAGTTTTATTGTATTTGTACAACTAAAAAATTAATCAATACCAGCTTTAGTATTTGAAAAATGTTTTAAGGACCGAATTATATACATTAAAGCATAAGAAAGAGAAACAATCTAGCAAAATTCTACATATATATCAAATAATATATTTACATAAAATTCACTTTTTTTAATTCAGCCAACTATACAGAGCCATATTAAGTTGCATAGTTTTAAGGTAGACATAAAACAGTATCATTGTTGTCCGGGTGCAGGGCGACTTGCCAGTAGCCGTTCTTGAGATCGATGGTTGATAAGAAACGGGCTTCTCGTAGTTGGTCGAGAATGTGTTGCACTGGTGGTAGCGGGTAGGCATCTCGTACCGTGACTTCGTTGACCTTACGGAAGTCAATGCAGAAGCGGTACCGTCCGTCTTTCTTCTTCGCCAAGACCACGCCGGAGTTCCAGGGACTGCTGGTAGGCTCGATGTGTCCTTCGTGCAGCATCTCGTCGATCTCTTTCTCAATGATTCCCTGTAGAGCGGGGTTAAACGTTCGGTATCGCTGCCGTATTGGTTCCTGGTCACTTTTTAGGCGGATGCGGTGTTCGGTAAGCGGCGTGGTGCCCCTTAGTTGTGTGAATTTCGGCAAGAACTCGTCCAGCAGCGCTTGTAGTTCCATGTTTTGTTCATCGGAGCAGGCGGTGAGTCCGGCGGTTGGCTCAGCGGTAGATGTCTCGGCGGGTCGTAAGGCGGCGATGGTAGGGAGGCTCCAGCGGAACCCGGCTTTGCGCAGCAGGTGGACGCCGGCGATAACGGTGGAGGTCAGCCCTGGCAGCACGTGGAAGGTCTGTAGTCCGCGGTAGCGCCCCAGGCGTATTTGGACGCGCATTTCCTCGTCGATTCGGCCGGTTCGTCCATCGGCCAGTTGCACGGCGGCGGCGATGCGGCGGACTTGGGCGTACGGTCGTATACGTTCGGCGGTATCCTCGGCCACGTAGGAAAGGATTGCGCCGCAATCCAGCAGGGCGTCGTGTTGCTGCCCGGCGATCTCGATCGTTCCCCATGGTCGCGGATCGGTTGTTTCATTTCGGGGGCTGATGCTCGGCAGCTGGGCTCTTACGCGCCGGTGTCCGGGCTGGCGGTAGACCGGGGGGCCCCCTCGTTCTCCTCGGTCTGCTTGGCGTTTCCCGGCGTGCCGTGGCAATTCCGGGTGAGTACCCTCTCCTTCCCGCACTGTGAGCAGAATAATTTCGGGGGTCTCTTACAGAAGCGGCGGGTATGTCCTCGTTGCCCGCACCCCCAGCAGCACTCGCGGGAGTCGTATGCAGGGATGATGGCGGCGGCGGCGGTCTTCGGCTTCTCCCTGCCCTTTGGTGGTTGATATTCCCGTTCATAACGCCTGGCGCGCTCGTAGTCATCGGTGAGCCGCAGTAGTCCCGGGAGGTCGAGGAAATCATTGCGGCGCGCATATAGGTGGTATTCCGGCCGCAAGTTATGATAGATGCGCTCCAGGCGGTCCTCCGGGGTTATCCCTCCGTGGCGGCGCATCAAAGTCTGGAGTGCCGTCACGTACTCCCGTGCGGTCTCGTTCGGCCCCTGAGTTCGGCGGGCGATTTCGGCCTCTAGTTCGAAGCGGGTCCTGGTGGGCACGAAGTATCGCCGGAAATCCTTCTCAAAGTCTGCCCAGCTCCTCCAGTCGTCCCGGTTGTTGCGATACCAGAGTAGCGCCTGGTCTTTAAAAAGCAGCGGAAGGCACCGTTGCAATTGTGCCTGAGTCAGCCCGTAACTAAGGCGTAGATCCTCAAGACGCTCTAGGAAGGCGACGCCGTCCTTTCCGTCAAACTGGCACCCCACTTGCGGACGGTATCGAGTAGTGCGGCGGTGTCCGAGAAGGTACCCCGGCGTCGTGTTCGGGGGGTCCCTCGGACAGTTTCGATTTCGTCTGCGCTGCTGTCGTCGGCCGTGGTCCCTCCGTCCATTATCTCCTGTTTGGCTGGTCCGCCGGTGCGGAGTTTATCGCTCGTGGTCGGCATTATCGCGGTATTTTGCCTATTCATTCAACCAGTTCGGGCGCCATTTTGTAACCGTGAATTTTTAATTGTAATGTGCTACGGATAGTCGCGGTTAATTCAGGGTTCGGGCGGCGGGCTGGTTGAATGAATGATGAAGGCAAGCGGTATACGTTTAACAATTAATATTTATTCTAGAATGTCCTAGCTAATATATACAAAGTCCCTACTCTAACAACTTACGACTAAGATCTCGCTATGCGAGTCGCGGGCGATTGGTTCTGGCGACGTGTGTCGCGGAGCGCATGTGCGCGTTGGTTATTCGGTGCCGGATTGGCTGCGGCGGGCGTACGGCCCGTGTATCGGTCGGTGCGTCGATCGGCGTTAGCGGCCGGTCTTACGGATTACAATACTCGTGGCGGTGTAATCGCGGCGGTGTAATGCGTGGCGGCGTTCGTGTCGGTCGCGGTGGTAGCCGGATTGGCTGCGGCGTTACGGTCGCGGCTGCGCGGTACGGTGCGGCGTTCGCATTCACCGAGTCGGTCGGTGCGGCGTCACGATTGGCCGCGGCGGTGCGCGACTGCGCGGTACGGCGCGGAGCTCGGCTCGACAGCCACGGTGATCAGCTGTTCGACGATCAGCTGTTATTATCGTCGAGGATCATCCCGCGTGGATGATCCTCCGCGTCGGCGGTTTCCCCTCAATACGGAGTCCCCGTGTGCGGTCGGGATCGGTAGCTCAATACGCGTACCGGGATCCGGGTGACGAGCGGGGCGGTGTTCTGCCACTCACTGCGTGGCGCGAGGAAGCGCTCAATGCGCGCTAGTGCAGGAGGCCGGGTTTGCGGTTATGTTTGGCACTCAGTGCGTGCTCTGGATGCTCAGCTCAATTCGCTGAGTGGATCGGTCGGCTCAGTACGCTAGACCGGGGAGATCTGCTTTCTTATCACCAGCGGAGGGCTTTTATAGCCCCCGTTTGGTGACAAGAGGAGCGGAGATGTGCGGGGAGATCGAGATAAGCGGAGGGGACTACACGAGGTAGGAGGGTAACGGCCTCGTATCTATATGCCTTAACGTGGCGGAGGAACGGCTCGTTACAATATATACACAACATTACAAGCAATAATATGAATATTAATTAATTTATTATAAAATATCAAAATATTGTATATTGAGAGTTTTTATATTAAATTTTATATTACAATAAATTAATGTGCTTTATTTATATTGTTATTTAATGTTATATTTTTAAAATATTTTCTAAAAAATTATTTATTTTTATCTTTTACAAATTAATTATAGATAAACATTATGTGATTTACTTTGTAATATTACATTAAATTTTTCAACAATAAATATTCATACGGTTTTAATGTACTGTAATGTACATAAAGGAAAGAGATTCTTTCTTACTTTTGACTCTTCTGTAATTCTTCTTTATTAGAGGCTCCTCCCTCGCTTTATTTTTTCTCTTAAGTGAAAGATTTTTTTCTCATTTACTTTCTTTTTTTTAAATGAAATTTTTCTTTATAGTATTCTTTGTTTTCTCTATAAAAGAAGTTGATATTATATTTTATAGTATTCAAGCTTTATCAGATATTTTAAACATGTAAATAATTTACTCTATTTTACTCACACACACACACACACACACACACACACACACACACACACACACACACACACGCGCGCATAATATAAGAAAATAGTAATTGAAATTAATTTATTTAAACACATGCACGCACACGCCCATACACGCATAATCAAAAAATAATAATTAAAATTAATTTATACACACGCATGCACGCGCAGACACATAAATTAAAATTAATTACCTTTTTTACAAACTGCTATTATGCAAAATGTTTACTCCACTCACAAACAGTTATTGTCACGTTAGCACAACTTTTCAAGTAATACTGCTAATTCTGTTTTATTTACATCACGTTACTATGTTACATTGCTATGTTACCCATAAGTTTGTTTATATTTTATAATAAAAATTGAATTACTGTATTATTACACAAGGTGTCAAATAGCGCGTCTGTGATATCTAATAATATATATAAAATAATAAATATAAAATATAATTGAATCATGCACATGCACAGGCACAGCCACGCGCGCACGAATACATCCACGCACAAACGCACGCACGCACGTACGCACAAATAATTTTTTTCACAGACATACTTTGTCACGCAAACACATAAACAAAATTATAATTAATTACTTTTTAATAAAAAAATAAAATTAAAATTAATTTATTTACACACGCATGCACGCGCTTGCACGCGCATACACACGCATACACACATAATAAAAAAATAATAATTAAAATTTTATTATGTATACACACACATGCACGCGACGCGCACCCGTGAACACACACACACACACACACACACACACACACACACACACACACACACACACACACACACACACACACACACACACACACACACACACACACACACACACACACAACATTCTTCGAATGCGAAATAGGACGCAACAAACATTGACAGCGGACGCATGCACGCACGCATAAACTTTTTTCATAAACATATAATAAAATTAAATGCACGCGACGACGCGCTCAGACATACCCACGAACGCACACGCACACGCATAACTTTTTTCACTCCTCTCCTATTCTCTCGGAAATCTTACCTTTTAAACTCTATCGTAGTTGTACACGCATACTGCACGCATACACACATAATAAAAAAATAGTAATTAAAATTTATTTATACACATGCATGCATGCGACGCGCACCCATGAATACACACACACACATACACACACACACACACACACACACACACACACGCGCGCGCGCGCGCGCAGAACTTTTTTCACTCATTACGCACGCACGCTTGCACGCATAACTTTTTTTCATAAACATATAATAAAATTTAAATGGACGCGACGAGACGCACAGACAAACCCACGAACGCACACGCACACGCATAACTTTTTTTACTCCTCTCCTATTCTCTCGGAAATCTTACCTTTTAAACTCTATAAGATTTTAAACTCTATCATAACTGTCAAAATCAAACCTATCCTTTTTATTTACGAACTATTATTTACGAATTGTTATTACTTTATCGTAGCTGTCTAAATCAATCGCGCTGTCAGCTTTACAAAAAAACATGATGTGTATTAAGTATTATATTATAAATATATTTTTTATATAAATGGCTTTTTTGTAAAAACAGCTATGCATTTTTTAATATCATTACCTGATTTTGTATTTGTTTTTCTTTTTTCTTTCTTTTCCTTTCTCTCTCTTTATTTCTTTCTGTATTTATCTCTGAAAAAACTTAGTATTGTGTAATAAATATTATATCATAAATAATTATGTTTTTCATATAAATAATATTAAAAGATAAGTATGTATTTTTTTAATATCATTACCTGGATTTATATTTCTTTTCTTCTTTCCTTTTCCGTCCCTCTCTCCTTCTCTCTCTCGCTCTCTATTTATCAATCTATTTCCGTCTTTTTCTTGTCTATTTTTTGATTACAAATAATCCTAGAATTTACACACATACACACACACACATATATGTTATATAAATTGTTAAAAAATAGTTAAATATCATAATTGTGTATATACATAAAGTTTTTTTATAGAATTCCTGATAAGTTTCAGAAATAGTTCCGTTGATTTAGTTAAAAAAAAATGACATTTAAAAATATGAGGTGCTATTTTCCCCTGGCACCTCATTAATAAAAATTGAACGTTTTAACAGCAGTTATACTTGCACCCGTAATAGTTCTACAGTTTTTGATAGATTTTAACAATAGCTCTGTATTCTACATTAAATATATTTAAACAATTTTTTAATTATACGGCTGGCACCGCACTAAAAAAGTAAACTAATATGTTTTTAAAAGTAAACTAATATGTTTTTGCTATGTTCTTTTGATAAAGCTAAATTATACTCCAGACAGCACGCAATATTTATAAAATATTTATAAAATATTTATAATGTTTATTTAAATATATTATAAATATTTTTGTGGTCTTAGATTTGACAAATCATAAAGATTTATTGTAAATATTATAAAAATATTTATGAAATATTTATAAATATTTACAAAATATTATTTATACAAATCTTTATCTTTTATTTACCATAAATATTATATAAAATATTTAGTCTATATTTTAATAATATGTTGAATAAACATTTTTTTCTTTGTGTATATAAAATATGTGTAAAATATTATATAATATTTTGAAGAAATAAATATTAATAAATATTAATAAATATTTATCATAAGTATAATACTGTCTAGGATGATTCTAAAATATTGATAGTATTAATTATATAAAATATATTAATTTTAATAATGTTGTTTATTAACCAATCTTTAAATAACGATTAATAGTTATAGGTAGCAAGATGTCGTTCACTAGACCTCAATAATTTGTCATTTGAGGTCAAATCGTCAATTATTACACAGAATTATAGTTAACGTCAATAATTAGTCACTAATAAAACCATATTAATACATCGTAAAATGATCAATTAACTGACGTTATTAATTAGTCAAGAATATGACGTCGGAAATACGTTGTAGAATGGATAAATGACTGATGTAATTAATAGGTCAAAAAATGACGTTACTATTACGTCTTAATTTGGTAACATGACGTCCGCGATCTTAAATGATGAATTATTGACGTCGTATTAACGTCATCTTGCTACCTGTTACTTCCCAAGTAGCAAGGTATCGTCTAATTGACGTCATTTTTTTGTCATTTTATGACAAAGCAGACGTTACTAATTGATGTCTTAAAATGACGGTTTAATGTCACAGACCGTTGACGTCACAATAAAGACGACATTTTAACGTCATTTTTATAACTATTCCAGGTAGTAAAAGTCGCCGTTATTTTGACGTTTTAGAAAATATTTTGGGTATATGTTTTATATATGCAGTACTTGCATTGTGAAAATATTGAAATAACATAATTATAATGTAAAAAAAAAAATTTACGTTGTTTCTCAACAAGCATCGTTACCCACCACACCATAGCCACATCTGGGATTGCCTAACTTCCGCGGTCACCCATCCAACTCTGAACCGCCGTCGACGTTGCTTGACTTCGAAGATCGTACGCAACCTGGCACCTCGTGATGATTCATGAACACTTGATGCTCATGAATACATATTTGTTATAGATCAGTTCAATAGTCAGAAACATGAAACTTGTAGTTAACTAATATTTTTATAAATACATATAAATTTACAGTTTTTTTTCTGATTTTTACATATGCGAAGTAACATGTGAAAAAACTTATAAAAATTTTTGCTCTGTTCTTTTAATAAAGCTAAATTATACTCTAGACAGCACGCAATATTTATAATATATTTATAAAATATCAATTAACTGACGTTATTAATTAGTCAAGAATATGACGTCGAAAATACGTTGTAAGATGGATAAATGACTGACGTAATTAATAGGTCAAAAAATGACGTTACTATTACGTCTTAATTTGGTAACATGACGTCCGCGACCTTAAATGACAAATTATTGACGTCCAGTGGACGTCACCTTGCTGCCTGGGTTATGATAACTGATTTTCTATAAGTATTAGATAGTTTTAATATAAAATATGTAATAAAATATAATAAAGAAATTGTGTGAAATACGCAATATCGTTTTACAGGATATAAGAAAAGACAAGACAATATAATGACAACAAATTCCATGGAAGCTGCAGATTTTCTTGCTGATAGAATCGCTATTATTGTAAACGGAAGGATTAAATGTTATGGGTCAAAAATATATCTAAATCAGTAAGATTTAGATATATTTATCCCCCCCCTCTCTCTCTCTCTCTCTCCCCCCCTCTTCCTCTTTTCCTCTCTCCCTCTCTACACGACAGTATGCTTTAGGCTCACCGAGTAGGGTCAATTCCTTAGATATAAATGTTTATTTCTAATGTTTATTTTTAATTTGAAATTATTAACAATAAACTCCCATATGTATATATATATATATTTAACTAAAATATAATATTTTAATTTATAAAATTATTTAGAAACCGTAATTATTATATTATTTTATTTTTTAATTGTCAATAATATCGGCAAAATTTGCTGTAACATCTAACAGCAAGATCCGATCAACTTAAAATTTTATATACAAGCTTTCTAATGATGTGGAAAAAAAATCCAATACGAGCAATTGCGACACAATTGCAAATATTAAGTTAAATAAACAATTAAAGCAGTTTCATTAGAAAGCTTGTATATGAAATTTTAAGTCAATCGCAACTTGCTGTCAGATGCTACAACAAATTTTACCGAAATACTCATAATTTTTCAACTTTAATTGTTTAATTAACTTAATATTTGCAATTGTGTCGCAACTGCTCGTATTGGATTTTTCTTCTACATCATTAGAAAGCTCGTATATAAAATTTTAAATCAATCGCAACTTGCTTTTTATTTATTTGTATTAAAATATTTATTTGTAATATTTGTACAAATAAGTATTTGTAAAAGTAGATGTTCTAATTCGTATGAACATCCATTTTCATAGTTGGCGTATTTTCCTCATATCATTACTTTTGTAGAGAAAATATTTTTTCTTCTTTTACAAGAATACATTTTTGAGAACGTTTTGTATAAAAATACATTTTTGAGGGAGTTATTATATTACAATAATATTTTTTAAGTGTATCTGCAATTTCTTGGATAAAATGTATTTAAGATATTTTCTGAAATGTTTCTGCTATCTGCATAGATATGTTTCAGAACTATTTTAGTAATATTATTAAAATATTATTAAAATCTTTCAAAAAGATTGCACTTGAAATGATCGCGGACATTGCAGAAGTATTGCAGAAATAGTCGTGAAATATTTTTGTGATATTGCTGTATATAGTGTAATATTTCAAATAAAATATTTTAGAAACATTACATGCCGAGTGGAAATAGTTTCTTCGTAATATGCGTCAACCAAGATATCTTCGGGTAACCGTGCAAAATAAATTTAAAAAGTCTAAAATTCACACAAAAAAACAAGAATAAAGTACCATTAAAAATTTATTTGCTGCATCGACTGTGGTATTAAAATGTTCCTTTACTTTTCTGCTCTTAAAATATCAAGATCCCGAATTTTTTGCTCAATATAACATGTGCAACTTAATTGTTATTCCGCGCACGCAAGAGTAAACTACCTTAAAAATGTTATTTGCAGCATCAATTGTGATATCAAAATGTTCCTATATTTATCTGTTTACAAAATATCAATTCCCGAACTTTTTGCTTAACATTTAACTTGTGTAACTTAATTGTTAATGCGGAAATGCTGATGCGCACGCAAACGTAAACAACCTTAAAAAAATTATTTGCTGCATCGACTGTGGTATCAAAATGTTCCTCTACTTTTCAGCTCTTAAAATATCAAGGTTCCGAATTTTTTGCTCGACATGTAACTCTTGCGTGCGCGTCAGCACTTCCACCTTGACAATTGAGTTACACAAATTGAATGTTGAGCAAAAAGTTCGGGACTTGATATTTTGTAAGCAGATAAATAAAGGAACATTTTGATACCACAATCGATGCAGCAAATAACATCTTTAAGGTAGTTTACTCTTGCGTGCACGGAATAACAATTAAGTTGCACATGTTATGTGTTGAGCAAAAAATTCGGGATCTTGATATTTTAAGAGCAGAAAAGTAGAGGAACATTTTAATACCACAGTCGATGCAGCAAATAAATTTTTAATAGTACTTTATTTTTGTTTTTTTTTGTGTGAATTTTAGACTTTTTAAATTTATTTTGCAAATTAAAAATTGTCAAATTGTATATTATACAAGTAATTAATTAAAGAAAAACTTTTAAAGTTGTCTCGGTATAGTACTGTTTTGGTAGCTTGTTGTTTTAACCATTTTCTCTTATAATATTGCAGTATAATGTTTCTGAGTACCGGTATTTAGATAACCATTTGATATTTTTAATATTTGTTTACAGTTTCTTAAAGCCTTAAAATGAGCAGAAAATTCTGATGTATTTGATTTTTTGTTTTTTATTTTTTTTAGTGGGGCTGCTAGCGTCATGTGAAGCTAGCACCCCCACTTTTAATCTTAATTTCCTGCAAACGGGTAGAAGCAAAAAATTTGGGACTAAGGCAGAAAATTAGCAGATAATTAGCAAAAAATTATACCGTAGGTCCGAATTTTTTATTTAGTGGTAGGGGTGCTAGGTGTGACGTAAAATCATCAATTGCCAAATAAACATATGTGTATGTCAAAAGGCAATTTTGGAGACATTTGTTATGTCTATATTTTTATTGCATAATAAAATAGTAAATTTTATTTAGAAGGTTTTACTGTCAACAAATTCTTAGCGAATTTATAACAATCACTACACAAAAAAAGTGTTCTTATTAATTATTGTAATACTTGAAAAAAACCTAAACCTAGGGCCAAAACGTTGTGTGATATCTAACTAATAAATCTGGCCAGTAAAAGGTCGATTAATCATTATATTTGTCTTATAAGTTATTGTTTATATGTATAAAAAATTGTATATAGTATTCAATAATTGCGCGTACATGTAATCTTATTAATTATTAAATGTGTATATCTAGAATTTAAATTCCTTATATTTAAAATAAAAGATTTGGATTGTTACGCGGCACAATTCAAATCTGTTTTCTTCTTTCATGTTTTAGGCGATATTAGCCTTTTTTAATTTATTGGGATGAACAATTTTCTGTTTTCCTTTTACAAAAAATTTTATGTTATCATTGGGCAATATTTTCGATATTATATAAGGTCCAGAATATTGATTACCAAGTTTGCCCTTTTTTTGTCCGCATAATAGAAAAACTTTATCGTCGACTTGAAAGTATTGGAGGACTGATCTTTCGATCGTAGTACTTTTTTTACTTTAATTTGGAGGCTATTACATTTTCTCGTGCTAGTTCCTGTAAATTATGTATATCTGTCATAAGCTGTGTTAAATAAGCGTCCGATGTTTTTGATTCTATATCGTTAGTGATTTCGTTAGAAGGAAGTCTAGCTAGTTTACCGAATACTAACTCATATGGAGTGTATCCAGTGGCTTCGTGTGTACTTGTGTTATATGAAAATGCAGCGCATCGTACTAATTTATCCCATTCTGTGAATTTGTTTACAAATTGTTTTAAGAATTCAACTAAAACTAAATGAGATCTCTAAAGCTCCATTTGCTTGTGGATAGAAAGTTGTTTTAAATTGTTTTATTCTAAATTTCTTTGCCTTTATTAAATTACTCATGAAATTGCTGCCTTGATCTGTTAGTATTGCTTTGGGAGCTCCAAAGGTGCAAATAAAGAATTCTGGAAAAGCATCGGCAACACTTATGGCTGTGAAAGATTTCAAAAGAATAGCAAGAGAAAATTTTATTAAGTGATCTTGAATAGTTAATATGTAAGAATTATTTTGGGAAGTTGTTGGTAATGGACCGATTATGTCCATTGATACTTTTTCAAATGCAGAATATGGAGTATCTGTTATTAACATAGGTTGCTTCGTTTTGATACAAACTAATTTTTTTATTTGACATTGTAACCAATGATTAATATAATTTTGTATATTTAATTTTTAAATTATCCCAATAGAAATTTTGTCTGATGCAGTTGTAGGTTTTTGTTATTCCCTTATGTCTACCAATTATTGATGAGTATGACTCTTCTATAATAGATTTTTGTTTTTCAATATCTGGTATTTTTATTAATTTATGACAGATAATTAATTTAATTGAAAGGGCTATTAATTACTTGCGTATACAATCAAAAATAGAATTTTATTTAAAATTTCTCGTCAATTTCTGCTCTTTTTGCTACGCTTAATATTTTTATTGGAGTATTTGGCTAGTGTTTTGTGAAGCGAAATTGATAGTTGATGTAATATTTCTTTTGTTACTTTGTCACTTATCTTATCCTTGCAAATTAAGATAAAATAAAATTTATTTCGTTTTTTAATTAGTGCTACTTTTCCTGTTTGTAAATTAGTTACTGGTAGAATTAATTTTCTTTCTTGGAGATTTTTGGATCCATTGTCACAAGGCTTACCGTCAGTACTCATGAAATACAAATAGTTTTCCTTATGCATAAATAATTGATCACGACTATTTACGATACCATGTATTTGAGATCGCGTTACCATTTGCGCGTCGTTAAAATCATCGGTTCTGTCTGGATCAAATTCGTTAAAATTTTTATCAATGTCAATTTTGTCGTCGTCATCGTCATTATCGTATCGGTATTGTTATCGGTATCGCTTTCACTGTAGCTAGTATTATTGTTGCTAGTGTCGTTTATATCGTCGTTCTTTCTGTGGTTTTGATTAGTACAGTCATGTTTGTCTTCGTTGATACTGTTAATAGATGAGTTGCGATTGTTATCATTATCAATGTGGTCATAGGCGTTGTCTAAATCTCTTGTCAAGTTATCTATAATCTGTAGTAGATTTGGTGGTATGGTCGGAATTGTATCTGTAACATTTTGATTAGGTATTGATACAGGATTTATCTCTTCTTCTTCAGAGAGGGAGGGAGGGAAAATAGAATGTGCGTTGTTGTGTTCTTCCAAATCCAGGTTTTCTGTAGGCCGAAATTCGTTTTTTGGTTCTTCGTGTATTTCTGCTTCTATAACTTATAATTATGTTGAACAAAGGAAAGCTCTCGCAATTCTTTCTGAGTAAGTCATACGCCTTCCTCCTGCGTTGAAATTGCTCCACGGGTTTGTATACCTGCTTTACATTTGAGGTCTGTCTCTTCTAACATTATTCCTTTTCGCGTGATAATTTGAGAGGCTGTGGATTTGTGTTTCTAGTGTGTGCTTCCTCGTCTTCTGGAAATTCTTCGATTTTGTCGAATGGAGGTTGTATCATGCAAATACGTTTCGTAGGATTTCTCGATAACGCGTTTACGTTTGTTTTCCCGGCTTTATAAGCAATGTCATAGTCATACTCAGCTAATTTAATTTTCCAACGTGCTATTCGTGAGATAGAATCTTTCGCTTTATGAAGCCAAATTAATGGTTTATGGTCGGTAACTAAGACAAATTTTTTCCCGTAAAGATAAGTCGAAAATGTTTTACTGCGTAAACTATCGCTAATAATTCCTTTTCTATTGTTGAATAATTTTTCTCAGCGTCATTTAATACACGGGAAGCATAACTTATTGGGCGGTCCTTTTCTATTGGCTCTTGACTTAAAACGCGTCGGTTGTTACAACAAATGGCTTAGAAAAATCGGGGTATTGTAATATCGGTTCTTTGCATAAAATATTTTTTAATGTATCGAAAAAATCTTGTTCCCTTTGATTCCATTTAAATTCTACTCCGTTTTTTTAATAAATTTGTTAAAGGCTTTGCGATGTTAGAAAAATCCTCTATAAATCTACAATAATAACCTGCTAAACCGAGAAATTGTTTGATGTTTTTCGGATTTTTGGGTACTAGAAAATTGTTTACTGCCTCTATTTTCTTAGGATCAGAATGAATACCGTTTTCGCTTATTACATGGCCTAAATAAATAACTTCCTTTCGAAGAAATTCACATTTTTCTGGTTGTAGCTTAAGATTTGCTTCGCGTAATTTTTGTGCTAGTTTTTCAAATTTAATTTCGTGTTCTCTTAGTGAGCTTGCATATAAAACAATATCATCTAAATAAACAAATATTTCTGTTCCTTGTATTCCGGTTAATACTCGATCCATTATCTTTGGAAAGTAGTTAGAGTGTTTTTTAAACTGAATGGCATTTGTTGAAACTTGTAATGACCGTGGGGAGTTCAAAAGGCTGTTTTATGACTATCGTCCGGATGCATACGTATTTGGTGAAAATCGGAAGCTAAATCAAAAATTGAAAATACTTAGCTTCCTAATTGATCAAGGATATTAGTTATATTAAGAAGCGCATATGCATCACCTATAGTCATTTAAAGCTTTGAAATCTAGTACCCCAGATAACCAAATACCTATGAAGTTGTCGTCATGTTGCAGTCAACTGTTGCAGTAACCAATTTCTAGAAATTCGAGACAAGATGCTTCAGCATTGTGCATCTTCCCAGCTAGCAAAATGACGCAAACTTTGCGCGAAGTTTGCCGCAAACTCGAGCAAACCTTTGCAACAAAATTACGACAAGGTGTGTCCGCATTAAGCTTAGCTTTTGCTGGCAAGGCTTGTTGTAAATAGTATGACGCATATTTTATGCAAATAACAGGGTAAAATTTACTAGTAAAGCATAACAACAAATTTGCAGCAAGAACAAGGCAAACCTTGCTGTACACAATATGATAGCAAATTTGTGGCAAGAATAGAGCAAACCTTGCTGAACATAGCATGATAGCAAATTTGTGGCAAAAACAAGGCAAACCTTGTTATGCACAATATGATAGCAAATTTGTGGCAAGAACAGGACAAATATTTTCGAAATTTAGATCAACAAAAATGATTATTAGACTGAAATATTAGACTGATTAGTCCAATATTAAATGTGAATGGTGCAATCGTACTTGGTTCTCTGTTCTCGACGAGCCCCTTTTATTAATCCAGTAGGTAAATCTTTTTCACGAGAAATGCGCCATCTCGAGATAGATAGTAAAGTCAGAAATAAAGTTTAAAACCCGATAATGCAACCCTATTATTTACATAAAATGTGCGTCATACTATTTGCGACAAGCCTTGCCAACAAAAACTAAGCTGTTTACGGACACACCTTGTCGCAATTTTGTTGCGAAAGTATGCTCGGCAAGTTTTATTTTGTTTTTGCTACTAATTTGCCGTTATTCTGTGCTTAACAAGATTTCCTGTTTCTGCCATAAATTTATTGTCATGTCGTGTAGCAAGGTTTGCTCTGTTATTTGCTTAAATTTTGCATTTTATTGTGTCGGAACAAATCTTGTAATTTCTATACGTAATATTTATGTACAAGTCTTTCTCTGTTATTTGCAGCATCGTGTGATGAAAACTTTTGCCGTAAATTTGCTCAAAACTTTTAGAAAACAAAGCAACAGGCAATTACTTGTCATAAAATTGTTGTCAAAATTGAAACAATCCTTGCTGTAAAGCTTTCACGATATGTGATTTTAACAGGCCTGGCTAGCTGGGTTAGGTTGTAGTGAATTCGACACTAAACTACAGCATGTTGACGGCAACTTGTTGATGTTGGTTTGCTCTCCCGACGATTAATTTGTGACAGCAACATGACGGCAACAAGTTGTTTAATGTTTTGAGAGCAAAAAATTGTTTGCATTATTCAATCATTTTGATAAATTCAACGTAATCTCACCAGTCTAGCATCGTTTAATTTCTACGATAATTTAGAGGGAGAAGACTATACATGTTTTAAACTTTTTTTGTTAATAACTCTTTAACAAACAATGACCGCCGATTAAGTTATAAAAAAAAGTTACTCAGGGTGATGTCCTTGACAACATATGTCAAGGCCAAGGTCATCGGCGCGGTGTCCCTTAATTTAAATAATTACCAAAAAATATTGCGATTATTTTCGTGCAATATGCTGCTTTGTTGTTGGCAAATTGTTGTAAACATATAATAATTACATTGTTTTAACTTTGTTAAAAACGAGAATCAATTACAAAACTGCAACGATTAAGAACAAATATGCGACACACGAAAGAAAACATCTCTTTTTCGTTGCCGTCACGTTGCCATCAAAATGCTTTTGACCGCTGTTGACGCAACGACAAGTCATCAGTTGTCGTTATGTTGCCATCACATTGCTGACAATCTACCGTACTAATATTGCTGACCGCTTGCCCTTAAAATGTTATCAACTGAATTCTTTTATAATCACTCATGTTGCTGAATACGATTGCATTCCTAATATGATGACGACAACCAAACAACAACTATTTAGCAACTCATACAGTGTATTAGTTTGCTTGAAATGATTAATTACGCTTGGTTATCTGGGATCATTCTCCACCGCTTATTATCTTTTGAAGCGGCCTTTTTGGCTATCCAAACCGAAGTGTTATACGGTGATTCGGATGGTTTTACAATATTTTGATCTAGTAGATCTTTTACCTGACGATTGATTTCTTCTTTATGGACGGAAAGGAATCGATATTGTCGTGTATGTATTGGAAGATTGTCGCTTGTAGGGATACAATGTTGTAAATAATTAGTGAATCTAAGAGGCTCTCCGGGTAAATGAAAACAATCTGCATTTTGTTTTATTGATGTCTCGATAGAGACTATGCGTTCTTCGCTATTTAAATGATCTAATTTAAGAAATTTGAGTATTTTATTATACTGAGAATTATTATTCGGTTTTACATAAGCCGTGTTTTGTTCGTCAAGGCTTGAATTGTAAATTGCATAAATATTTGAAAATTTAGATTTTAAATTTGATTTTGAATTTGTTTTTTAATTAGAATTGGAATTAAGATTTTGATTCGAATTTGAATTTGATTTAGAAGTTGAATCAAGATTTGAGTTAGAATTTGAAATTAAGTTTAGATTCAATTTTGAAATCGAAGTAGAATTAGAATTAATAATTGCATTTAAATTCGAATTAGAGTTAGAGTTTGAATTAGATTTAGATTTCGAATTTGAATTAGAACTTGGATTTGAATTAGAATTAATTAATTCGTCGAATTCGAATACTCGTACAGTAGGAACGAATACATTATAATCTTCTTCGGTCGTGTTGACTCTTAAGTGTGCTTTTCCGTCTCGTATTGTGACCGGAGTATTATCTAAGTAAACTCCTTCGGTCAAATTTAATTTTGGAACGTATCCTTCCTTTAATTCTGGATTAGCGATTTGAATATAGATTTCCGAATTAGGATAGTTAAAATTTCTTTAGATTTAAATGGTATTTTAACATTATCCCATTCTAATTGATTTGATTTGTAATTTACATTTGCTTTAAATTGATTGAAAAAATCGGAACCTATTATTTCATCCTGTGGTATAAAAAAATTATCTTCTGCTAAATGAAAAACGACTAGACGTTCTAAGATATCTACCTGTGCCAGCCCTAAGGTGGTCACATAGTGCGCCATGATTCCCGTTAATTTCAGAATTTTATTTCTGTTTACCGGAATACTAGGATTCAAAAATTGTTGTTTAATAATATTTGGGCCTGATCCGCTATCTATCAAAAATTCTAATGAAGCGTTTAGATCTTTACTTTCTAATCTGACGGCTGGAACTGTTTCTGTGTGCGTAAGATTTACTGCTCGATATCTAAGTTTGACTCTTGAAATGTCGTTATCGCTCGAGCGGGACGTATTTTTATATTCCCGGAAGCCGTCCCTGCACTGAGAAAAATCTCTCGGAAAAAACTAATACAACATTATAGATTTTATTTTGTCAGATAAATAACTTTAAATTATAATGTAATAGAAAATAGAAAATACACAGATTAGCCATAATTTTGTAATAAATTTATTTTGTTACATTTAAACACAAAAACTGTGACTTTATGAAACAAACACGCAAATAAATTTTATTAATAAGATATAAAACATTTATCTATAGCGTTTTAGATAATTATAATACATTAAAAATAACTTGTTATACATTAGTGTGAAATTATGCTATAAAATTCAGTTAAAATTTATTGCGTTATTCTAGTACTCCATAAAATATTTTAAATATTTAAAACAGCTAACATTAATTTGTAGTAACGTATTGCTTGTCTTATCATATAGTTTAGAGTCACTGTGAATACAATTTGTTCACTTTACTTTAAACTTAAACCTCTTAAACACTTTACTATAAAAAATAAACTGCTTTACAATAAATGTTGATATGTTTTCTACAAAAGCATTTATAGGCCTGCAAGTTGAATTAAAGATTGCTACAAGTTATTATTATAGTTTACATATATACCTATAAGCATTTACTACATCTTGTTGCGCGAAGTTTTATTAAATGTGGTAAATTTTTTAAGTTAAACGCTACTATATTTTCACAACAAAGGCAATAAATTGCAACAAAATTATTTAAAATTACAACATCTTTTAGGCTTTGTTAATACTACAATATTTTACAGTTTTAAGCAGCCCAATCAGCAAGACAATATTTAAAAAATGTTTTCAATAATATTTAAAAAACATTTTAAAAAACATTTCTAAAAACATTAAAAATAGTGAGATAAGTTTCTTTTTTTAAATTAGAAAAACGTTTTTTTAAATGTTTAGACATATTTTTTTAACATTTTTTAACATTTAATAAATATTTGTTTTAAAATTTAAGAAAATGTTTTTTTGACATTTGGTAAATGATTTTTTAAATATTTACTAAACATATTTACAACAAAAACAAAAAATTGATTGCATTATTAAAAAATTTTGATAAATTCAACGCATCCTCTTATCAATCTAATAAATTTCTACAATAATTTTATAAAGGAGAAAAGACTATACATGTTTCAGCTCAGCCACAGTACCTATTTTAGGACATGTTTAATTTCTGCGCTTGAAAAAACGGTCACCCACCCAAGTATCAACCACTCCCGATGTTGCTTGACTTCGAAGCTCGTACGCATCCTAATGCTTCGTGATGATCCATGAATACTTTATGTTAATGCATACATATTTGTTATAGATTATTTTTATAAATATTGTCAGAAGAATTAAACATGTATAATTAACTTATATTTTTATAAATAAATATAAAGTATTACAATTTTTTACTGATTTTTACATATGCGAAATAGTATGTAAAATATGAAAAGATCTATTTTTGCTGTTCGTAAAAAATAAAAAAAATAGATGTCATTTCTTATAATTTTATAGTATTGTTAATATGTCATATTGTTTCAATAAGTGCAATGTTATCTTAATCTCCACTTTTTTTATGTTCCGATATTTCAATCTGTGCCTCAGAGGTTTTATTTATTAAATAAAATTTAATAAATAAAACCTCTGTTAATTTAATAAATAAAACGCTTTTATGACTCTTTCATTACATAGATTCACTCTTCCTCTTTACACTTGATTTACGCTACAGTTAGTGAAGCTTTCCAAATATAATTTAAATATTTTTAAAAATATTAATCTAAACAACTTTTTAAATGTGAAATAATTATTACAGAAACATAAAATAAGTGTTACGTAAATATTATTTTAAATTTATTAAAATCTTAAATTAATATTAAATCTAGGACATATATTTATATAATATTTAATTAATATTAAAAAATATTAATTAAATATTATATAAATATATGTCCTAGATTATTATTTCAAATAATTAATTATTTGTAACATAAATATTAAATCAATATTAAATAAACATTTTTTAAATATTTTTTTAAATATTTTTTTAAAAGTTTAAATAAATATTACAAAAAATGTTATGTAAATATTATTTTAAACGGTTCATTAAAATGTTAAATTAATATTAAATAAATATTAATTAAATATTATATGAACATTTGCTCTAAATCATTATTTAAAAAAATTAATTGTTTAACTAAAAACAAAATAATCTTAACGTAAATTTAATAGAATTAGTATATATTTACGTAACTTTTAACATAATAGAATTAATTTCATAATCAATTAAATTTCATTAACTTACAAGGGAACCTCGCGAACCCAAAAATTTTAATTTTAATGAAACTTGGCATAAATGTAGAAGGGGTAAATACATGAATTTAGAAATTTTTAGTTGGTGCTTATAAACAGTTTAAAGGGGTGAAACCATTCTTCAAAAATGAGACATTTTGCGTTTCTCGATATATCTTGCAAACTAAACAAAATATACAAAAATGTTTCATACAAAAGTCTTACAGTATAAATATCTCTATTTAACTGTGCTATTTATTACTAAAAAAAAATTTTTTTTTCAAAAAAAAAAAAACTTTTTTTTTTAAATCAAATTTTTCTGAAAAAATAAATAGAACAGTTAAATAGAAATATTTATACTGTAAAACTTTTGTATGAAACTTTTTTATATTTTGTTTAGTTTGCGAGATACATGGAGAAAACGCAAAAACGTCTCGACTTTGAAAAGTGGTTTCATCCCTTCAAACCGTTTATAAGCACCAACTAAAAATTCCTAAATTCATGTATTTACCCCATCTACATTTATGCCAAGTTTCATTTAAATCAGAATTTTCGGGTTTGTGAGGTTCCCTTGTTAGTTAAAAAAATAGATTAACTAACCCAACTCTAAAATTAAAAAAATGTCAATTACATTACTAACACATACATATTAAATACCATAAAATTGGCTGAAGTTTAAATACAATAACGTAGTATTAATATCTAATAGTGCGAGCCAGAATCAAATAAAAAATTGTTTAAAAATGCATAAAGGCCTGAACTGTGGACGAAACTTGCAAAAAGCTTTGGAACTATTGTAGAAATATATTGCTATGGAGAATGCTATGTACTCGTTTGGAACTCGCTATAAAAAGGTAGTTTACTCTTTTAATACGGTGCCAGCTGTCTAATAAAAAAATTGTTAAAAAATGCTTAAAGACCGGAACTATCGACGAAACCTACAAAAAGCTTTGGATCTATTGCAGAATTGTTAGAAAATGCCATAAAGTTGGCTGGAACTCGCCAGACAGTGGTATTTTACTCTTGTGGTGCGGTGCCAACAGTCAAATTAAAAAATTGCTTAAATATATTTAATGTACAGAACTATTGTTAAAGTCTATCAGGAACTCTAGAACTATTGCGGGTACAAGTAGAACTGCTGTTAAAACGTTTAATTTTTATTAATGAGGTGCCACGGAAAGTTAGCACTTCATTTTTTAAAATTTCATTTTTTTTAACTAAATCAACGGAACTATTTCTGAAATTTATCAGAAACTCTAGAACTACTTGGGGTGCAAGTAGAACTCTTATGAAAACTTGCGGTGCCAATTTCACAGTAACACGCATAACTCAGTGAAAAATAACCCATCGAATTGATATCAAATTAAGAGAGAATTGATATAAATTGCATTGATTAAATCAAATTGATGTCGATTTGATGGTTATTTCTTTGGAAAATCTATCTTAAAACGATGAATTTTACAACCGTACAAATATTTACAGAAATGCTAACAAAATTTCTCTATTAGTAAAATGTTATCAGAGATTGATATAGGTACAAAATGAATGAAAAATGTATTAGAGACGAGAAATGAGCGTAAATAGTTGTTAAAAATTCTATGTGAATTTGTAATCATGCCATGTAACCCCCTTCCAAAGTTTTAGAAGCACAAGAAATAAACAAGTTGTGTATATATTATATGCGGTAATAATTTTATTATGTAGAGTATAATAACAAATAAAAAAATAACAGTTGGCGCGCGCGAAGCGCGTGCATGTTCTAGTCCTATCCTATCTAAAAAAGGAGATGTTAAATCGAATCGAATTTATTGTTGCCGCTTTTCCGAGATGCTGATTGGCTGTCTCGCTATCTCGTTGTTAAGTGTGTTGTGACTTTTTTTACTTCGTGTCATTTCCAGCTGTCAAACTGTCACTTTTGATAGTTGATTGAAATAATTACAAAAAATCAGGGAAAAAGAAAAAAGAGCCAAATAAAAAATATACGAGAGGAAGAGAAAGAGAGAGAGAGAGAGAGAAGGGGGGGAGAAGTAAGAAAAAGTTTAATTTTTTATAACACATTAAGTATTTTATTTCTGAAAACAATAATATTTATATATATATGTATAATTTTTGAAAATAATTTTTTTCTTTGAATGTTTTTTGCTTTTCTTCCTTCCTTTTACAACATAAAGTTTGTTTTGTCAAAATTAGAATTTTTAATTTGATTTAGCTGCGTTTTTATTATTAATATCTTTAAATGTTTTTTATTTAAGGTTAAAGAAAATAAGCATTATATTAAAAAAAGAAAGAAAGAAATAGAAGGAGCAGAGAGTAAGAAAAGAAACATTAAAAAGGTATAAACAGAGAACAGAAATAAAAAAGATACATAATATTAATGAGTCAGGTGTAGAAAATCAATATATTATTCGGTTTGTAGTTAATATTGACGCCAAACTGGTAGATATATTGATTTTTTTATAGCTGTTTCAAAATCAATTAATATAGCTGATACGGATCTAAAATTATATATACACTGCAAAAAATGTAATATATCTAATAAGATATGTAATTGAAAACTGCCTACTCAATGCAATACCATATGTTATTGCAGTATTGTACTTGCGTTAACGGTAAATATTGTATTAAGTATTTTATATAGTTGGTAGCCCGCAATTACAAATGTTATTGGTTATATTTTTTTTTCTGTGTGTGTATTTTTTTATGTGTGCATGCGCACGCGTTTGTGTGTATGTATGTGTGTAAAATTATGTAAATTTATAAATAATTATTGTACATAATATTATATAAAAACATGTTTTTATATAATACACACACATATATGTGTGTATGTATTTATTCACAAAAAGTTAAATAATTAAGTAAATAATAATCCTTTCTAAAAAAAGGCATGTTAAATCAATACTCGCATTTCTCGAAGTCTTCTCGAAAGTTTCGAATTATTGTTGATTCTTTTCCGCGATGATCTGATTGGTTCTCTCGCTTAGCTCACTTCGTGCTGCGAGAGCTGTCAGCGCGGAGATCACATGTTGCATAAGATAAATGTAATGTAATGACAGCTCGCAAGTGACAGCAGTGAATGATAGATTATGAATAATAGATATAAAAAAAAATGGTATACAGGGTCATTCAGAATAACATTAGGTCCGTAAAATGACGTATTCCTGACATAATTATAAAATGATTTTTCCTTTACCAAAATTTTATTTGAAGCGTAGTTTTTGAGTTATAAGCCAAAATAGTTAACGAATTACGCGTCGAGTACAGAAGGCAGGCAGGGGCGGCGCGTCACAAGCGTAACGCGGGCGCGGCTGATTATCCGCGTCAACTGATGGGTAATTACCACTGCGTAAGTTGCTAACTATTTTATCTTATAACATAAAATTATGCTTTAAATAAAATTTTGGTAAAGAAGAGATTGTCTTGGAATTATGTTAAGAATACGTGTTTCTTAAAATTATTGTAATAATCCAAAGTTGTTCCGGATCGCCGGCCGTCGGACGCTGCAACCAGCTGATTGCTACACGCGATGTGTGTGTATGCCGTGTTTCTGAGAGTGAGAGAGAGAGAGAGAGGAGAGAGAGAGAGAGAGAGAGAGAGAGAGAGAAGAGAGAGCGAAGAAGAGAGAGAGGAGAGAGAGAGAGAGAGATAGGAAGAGGAGAAGATAGAAGAGAGAGAGAGAGAGAGAGAGAGAAGAAGAGAGAAGAGAGAGCGGAGAAGTGGGATCGCGCGGGAGACGCGCGGGCGCGAGAGAGCGGAGATTTGCGATGGACCGCGTAGAGGGAGACGGAGGCAGGCGCGCGTCGACGGAGGAGGGACGCGCAGAAGAGCGAGAGCGAGAGAGAGGATGGAGAGAGGAGAGGAGAGAGAGAGAGAGAGAGAGGGAGAGAGAGAGAGAGATGAGCGCCGAGAGACGCGAGCGAGCAGAGAGGAGCGAAGAGAGATGAGAGAGAGAGAGCAGAGGAGAGGACGAGAGGATGAGAGAGGAGAGAGAGAGAGAGAGAAGAGAGAGAGAGAGAGAAGAGAGAGAGACGAAGAGAGAGAGAGAGAGAGAGCAAGAAGGGGAGAGAGAGAGCGAGATAGAGAGCGAAGCAGAGAGAGCAGCTCCGCTCTCGCGCTAGTCTCGCGCGCTAGCTATCGCCCGCTCGCCGATCTCGCCGTCGCGCGTCTGCGCGATATACGCGCTCGCGCTGAGCGCTATCGAGCGCCTCTCTCTCGCACCGCGCGGCGCGCTCGGCTCGCGCGCTGCGCGCTCGGCTCGCTCCGCGCGACGCGCGCGCGCGCGCGAGCAGCGCGGCGCGCGCGCTCGCAGCGCTCGCCCTCGTCGCGCGCGCGCGCGCGCGAGCGAGCGAGCGCGCGCGCGCGCGCGCGCAGCGCTCGCGGCTCGCGCTCGCGCTCTCGCGCTCGCTCTCTCTCGCCTACTCGCTCTCGCGCGCGCTCGCGAGCTCGACGCGCGGCGCGCGAGCGCGCGAGCATCTGCGCTCCGCTCGCTCGCGCTCTCGCTGCTCTCTCTCTACTGCTATATACTCGACGCGCGCTCGCTCGCGCTCTCGCTCGCCTCTCTGCTCGCGCTCTCGCGCTCTCTCGCGCTCTGCGCTCCTCGCTCGCTACGCGGCGCCGCATCGCTCTCTCGCTGCTCCCCGCCGCCCCATACGCGAGATCTCGCGCTCTCTCTCTCGCTCTCTCTCGCTCTACATCTAATCTGACTGCGACTTCGCGGCGCGCGGCGCCTCGCGCGCGCGCGCCGAAGCGCGCGCAGCGCAGCGCCGCGCGCGCGCGCGCGATATCTCGCTCGCTAGCTCGCTCTCTTCGCGCTCTCGCTCTCAGCGGCTCTCTCGAGCTCTCGTCTCTCTCTGATCTCCGCTCTCGCTCAATGACGCATCTCGCGCGCTCGCGCGCTCGCTCGCTCTCGACTCGCGCTCGCGCCGGCTCTCTCGCTCGACGCGCGCCGCGCCGCGCGCAGCCTCTGCGCTCTCTCGCTCTGAGCGGCTCGCTCGAGCTACGCGCGCGCGGCTCGCGCTCGCTCTCTCAGCGCCGCTACGAATCTCGCGCTCGCGCGCTGCGCTCTCTACTCGCTCTCTCTCTCCTCGCTCAGCGCGTGCTCTCAGTCTCTCTCTCGCGCCATCTCGATCATCTCTCTCTCTCTCGCTCGTCGATCGCTCGCTCTCTCTATCGCTCGCGCTCGCTGCTCTCGCGCGCGCTATGGCGCCTCGCTCTCGGCGCTCGCGCGCGCGCCTATGACTCTCCCTCACGCTGCGCTCTCTCGCTCTCGCTCGCCTATCCCGCGCTCGGCGCTCGCTTCTCTCTCTCCTCTCTCTCGCTCTCGCTAGCGATCTCGCGCTCAATCGCTCCGCGCGCGCGCGCTCTCTCGCTCGCGCTCTCGCGCGCGCTCGTCGCTCTCTCCGGCGTAGCGCTCGCGCGCGCGCGAGCGAGCCTCTCTCGCTCTCGATCGCGCGCGCTCGCGCGCCTCGCGCGAGCGCGCGCGCTTCATCCGCTCCCCTGTTCCTCTTCCTCTTTCCCCCTCTTCCCTGCCCTTCCTCCTCCTTCCTCTTCTCCCCTCTTTTCTCGCGGGGGGCCCGGCGTGAGCGCGCCGCTCGGCACTTCCTATGTGTCAATACGTGTTTGTATTTCCCAGAAGAAAACCCTGCAGTTTAATTCTGCTAGTGGGCGCGCGAAGCGCGCGCAATGTTCTGTTTCAGTATATATAAAATGCGCATTTCAAGTAAAAGAAATAATTAAGCTAAAACAAAAAGATTATAGTGTAAGAGTTATGGCCATGTATTCTGTATTTAAATAAAATTTTATTATTAAATCATTCTTTTGAATAATAATTTTTATCTTTTATATATATATAATGCATATATACATAAATACATACGTGCTTACTTAATATATGCATATTTCTTTTCAAATTTATATACAATTTTTTTGCACTTGTAATTGGTTCTACCATATTAAGGGATTGCAAGCTTGAACCAATAAAAACAGATACGATGCGTAGCCAGACTCTATGGCCAGTATTCATAGTCGGATCTTATATTTAAGATCATCTTAAGTACTGTCTTAAGATGCCATCAGCCAATCACAGAGCTGTATTAGCATCTTAAGATATTGCTTGAGACGATTTTGAAATAAGATCCGACTATGAATACTGGCCTATGGCCGGTATTCATAGTCGGGTCTTATATTTAAGATCATCTTAAGTACTGTCTTAAGATGCCATCAGCCAATCACAGAGCCGTATTAGCATCTTAAGACATTGCTTGAGACGATCTTTAAATAAGGTTCGACTATGAATACCACCCTTTATTCAAGGTACACTAGTCTATGACCTAGTTTACACCGAGCACTTGGTACGCGTATCAAATAGTAAATAACTAGTGAATGTGTTTAATCATTGGCTGATCAGCTTAAATTCACTACTTGATACGCGTACCAAGTGCTCGGTGTAAACTAGTAGTATGTCTATGATAAGGTCTATGCTCTATATTTACTATGTCTATGGTGGTTTCAGATGCGAGCGTGCCGCGTCGAGAGGGCAGGCAGTGAGGCAGTGCGATGAGCGGGCAGTATGTATGGAACAGCTGCAGCGCGTAACACATATTTGATCGATCGCGTGCTTGGTGGTGAGCTGCAAGTGGCATAGACCTATTTCTACCAACGTAGATTAACTTTAATCTTGGATTAACTTACTCTTTATCTCTTCTTAATTTTTGGAACTAGAATGAGATAATAAATAAATTTAACCAAAATTAAAGTTAATCTACGTTGGTAGAAACAGGCCATAGACCGGTATATTCACTGTATACGCATAGTTTCCGGCTTTCGCAGAGTGGTCCACGGCGAGATGAGGGTCCGCGACGACGAGGATTCCAAGTACAGCGCGATGGGGAAGTCGTCTAAGTTGGCTATGAAGCGACCCAGCATCGTCACGTTTCACGAAGTTCCGGCAAAATGCGGAAGACGAACGAGAATAACAACGGGGCTGCAAGTGCGACGAAGAGCGGTAACAAGGCGAATGATGGCGTACATCAGCGGAGAAAATCGCTGCCCGTCTATATGCTCCGTAAACGGTAAGTTTCTCGAAATAAGTAATAAGAAATATCTTCTCTGCGCGTCATGCGCGACTAAAAGAGGAAGAAAGCATGATAGTCCTCATGACGCTTCGTCGTCGCGCACGCCCTAATCAGCAAACAAGAATTTTTTAAATGTTTTTTAAATATTTATTTTTAATTATTTTTACATTATTAATGTTTATTGTACAAATAATATTTATTTAATGTTTATTTAATATTTATTTTATATAAATTATTCATTTCAAATAACGATTTAGAAAAAATATTTATAAAATGTTTATTTAACGTTCATTTAATACTTAAAAATAATTAATTTTTTATTAAAAATAATAGTTTAAGAAAATTATTTATGCAATATTTATTTAATGTTTATTTAATATTTATTTTATATTAAAAAAGATCTAAAATAAAATTAAAAAAAACATTTATTTAATATTAATTTAATATTTACATTTCAATCATTAATTATTTAAAATAATTATTTAGGACAAATGTTTAATTAACATTTATTTAATATATTGACTTTACATTTTAATAAATCGTTTAAAATAATATTACGTAACATTATTTATTTAATGTTTATGTAATATTTATTTTATCTTTAAAATAATATTTAAAGTAATACTTTAAAAATATTTTTTTAATATTAATATAATATTTATATAATGTTTAATTTATATTTATTAAATATAAATTTAACAATTTTATAAATTGTTTAAAATAATATTTATATAACATTTATTTAATGTTTATGTTATATATTTACTTTATTAAAAAAAAAATATTTAAAATAAGATTTTATATGTATTAGATTTAATATTAATTTAATATTTAAATGATAATAATTATAATAATCTAGGAGATATTTAATAATATTAATATATTTTTGGATATTTAAACATTTTAATAATTGTTTAAAATAATATTTACGTAACACTTATTTTATGTTTTTTGTAATAATTATTTCACATTTACAAAGTTGTTTAGAATAATATTTTAAAAAATATCTAAATTATGGTTGGAAAGCTTTACTAATTGTATAGCGTAAATCAAGTGTAAAAAAGTTTTTTTAATTTAAAAAAGAGAACTTATCTCATTATTTTTAACGTTTTTAGAAATGTTTTTTAAAATGTTTTTTAAATACTATTGAAAACATTTTTTAAATATTGTTTTGCTGATTGGGGTGCCACGTGGTCTATATACAAGATATTTCAAAATGGTGGCTCATTGCTGACTGCAAATTAGTCAACGAGTTAATTTCGATGTGACGCTTACTTGGTAAAATAGAGAAAAAAAATATAAATTTTTAATTAAATGTTAATTAAATTAAATTAAATTTTATTACAAAAATATAAATTTTATCTACTATAAAAGCTAAAGGTATTAGAAAAGATGTTAAAAATTGTTTATTTAACAATGTATTCTTAAATTGGAATTTTTTAGTATATTGTAATATGATAATATTGTTTAATGATCAAACTGCTCAAAGAGAACAGAAAAATTAACGCATCTCTTCCCGATAGGAACAAATTGTTGAAAACAACTTATTATTTTAATTAAGAAAAATTAGTTAGAGATTATGTATTTATATATTGAAATTTAAATAATTTGGCGGTATTTTTAATAGTTAGAGGAATTTGTTAGGTAATTGATAGTCCATAATAGGAGGGACCTAAATTATTTTTATGTACTGTTTAAATTATTTTAGTAGAATAAATATTGAAATATTAAAGCTAATAATACTTTAAATTAAAATATAGAATATTTAGGATTTTAATTGTTGAAACAAGATATGAAAATTACTGAAATATTGTTAAATTTATTTCAATATAAATCATACTTATAATAAGAAAATATTTTCTAAAGATTTCTAAAAATTATATTATTATCAAAATTATTATCAAAAATCGTGAAAAAGAAAAATAATGCAAAACGTGATGTTTAATATTTATTAACAAAAGTTAAAATATGTTGAAATATAAATAAATTTTAATGATAATTATTATATTGAAGAGAATATTAAAATTGTGTTAGTAATTTAACTTAAATTATATTTAATTTATTGTAAATAATTTATATTAAATCTTCTGAAAATTAATTTTTACTTTAACTTGAGTTAATTTAACACTAATCCTCCAAAGAGGATTCATGTCCTACCTATTTCTACGTTGCTAGTTTCAAAAAACCAATGATTATGGTATAATCCTACCTACTTCTAAAAAAGGTCTTGTAGGGAACTTCAGGTAGAAATTCCTGAGCCTTAGCTTATTTAGGGCATTTTTTTCACCTTTGAATGAATTTTTTTTCGATAACTTTGAAAAATTCTTTACAAGTCAAACTCATAGCCCCAATTAGCAGAACAACATTAAAAAAATGTTTTTAATAGTACTTAAAAAACATTTTAAAAAACATTTCTAAAAACGTTAAAAATAATAAGATAAGTTTTCTTTTTTAAATTAAAAAAACGTTTTTTTAAATGTTTGGACAATATTTTTTTAACATTTAATAAGTATTTGTTTTAAAATTTAAGAAAATGTTTTTTTGACATTTGGTAAATGATTTTTTAAATATTTATTAAACATATTTACAACAAAAGCAAAAAATTGATTGCATTATTAAATAATTTTATAAATTCAACGTAACCTTATCAATCTAATAAATTTCTACAATAATTTTGTAAAGGGAAGAAGACTATACATGTTTCAGCCAAGCCACAGTACCTGTTAGAACATATTTAACTTCTACGCCTGAAAAAACGGTCACCCATCCAAGTGTCAACCATTCCCGACGTTTCTTGACTTCGAAGATCGTACGCATCCTAAGGCTGGATCCTCATGCAGACACCGGCGCTTTAACATCGAGCGCTAATTGGTGAAAAACGGGTGGTGGTGGTAAATATTACCGCCATCACCCATTTTTCATCAATTAGCGCTCGGTGTCAAAGCGCCGTTGTCTGCATGAGGATCCAGGGTAATGCTTCGTGATGATCCATGAATACTTTATGTTAACGCATACATATTTGGTATACATTATTTCAATAGATGTTGTCAGAAGGATGAAACATGTATAGTTGACTTATATTTTTATAAATAAATATAAAGTATTACAATTTTTTACTGATTTTCACATATGCGAACTAGTATGTAAAATATGAAAAGATCTATTTTTGCTGTTCATAAAAAAATAAAAAATAAATGTCATTTCTTATAATTTTTGAGTATTCTTAATATGCCATATTGTTTCAACAAGTGCAATGTTACCTTAATCTTCACTTTCTTTATGTTCCGATGTTTCCACTTGTGTGCCTCAGAGGTTTTATTTATACGCTTTTGTGATTATACTCTTCATTACATAGATTCACTTCCTCTTTACACTTGATTTACGCTTCATAATTAGTGAAGTTTCCCAACCATAATTTAAATATTTTTTAAAATATTCTAAACAACTTTTTAAATGCAAAATAATTATTACATAAACGTTAAATAAATGTTACGTAAATATTATTTTAAACAATTTATTAAAATATTAATTAATAATAAATGAACTTTAATTAAATATTATATAAATATTTATCTTAAATTATTATAATTATTGTAACTTAAATATTAAATCAATATTAGGTAAATAAATATAAAATATTATTTTTAATATTTTTTTAAAGATAAAGTAAATATATAACATAAACATTAAATAATGTTATATAAATATTATTTTAAACGATTTATTAAATTGGTTAATTAATATTAAATAAATATAAATTAAACATTATATAAATATTTGTCCTAAATTATTATTTCAAATAATTAATCAATGTAACATAAATATTATATTAATATTAAAAAAATATTTTTAAAGTATTACTTTAAATATTATTTTAAAGATGAAATAAATATTACATAAACATTAAATAAATAATGTTACGTAAATATTATTTTAACCGATTTATTAAAATGTGAAGTCAATATATTAAATAAATATTAATTAAATATTATATAAATATTTGTCCTAAATCATTATTTTAAATAATTAATGATTGAAATATGAATATTAAATTAATATTAAATAAATATATTTTAAGTTTTATTTTAGATATTTTTTTTAATATAAAATAAATATTAAATAAACATTAAGTAAATATTGCGTAAATAATTTTTTTCAATTATTATTTTTAATAAAAAATTAATTATTTTTAAATATTAAATAAACGTTAAATAAATATTTCATAAATATTTTTTTATTATTGTTTAAAATAAATAATTTATATAAAATAAATATTAAATAACTATTAAATAAATATTATTTGTACAATAAACATTAATAATGTAAAAATAATTAAAAATAAATATTTGAAAAACATTAAAAAAATATTGCTTGCTGATTGGGGCGCTGGACCGCCTGTGTGAAGTTAGCACCGCATCTTCTAAAAGTTTTATCAAGAGTACTATTTGCACCCCGAAGAGTATTAGAGTTTCTGATAGGTATTAGCAAGAGTACCGTCGAAATACTTACAGAAATTGCAATTTGAAAATATGAGGTGTTAACTTCCCGTGGCACGGCAACATGAAAAATATATTGTTTTAAAGATCCTATCTTAAAGTACTCGAAAAGTACTAAGGTTTCTGATACATTTTAACACTAGTACCAATCGCCAAATATTAAAAAAAAATTATTGAAATTTGGGGATGGCACCGTAAAATGAAAAAAATATTGTTTTAATGATCCTATCTTAAAATACTCGAAAAGTACTAGAGTTCCTGATACATTTTAACAATAATACCAACCGCCAAATGTTTTGAAAAAATTATTGAAATTTGGGGATGGCACCGCAAAATTAAAAAGTTATTGTTTTAATGATTCTATCTTAAAGTACTCGAAAAGTACTAGAGTTCTTGATACATTTTAATAATAGTACCAACTAATAAATATTGAAAAAAAAAATTTTAAAGATTACAATTCATCTTTCATAAAAGTGGCCGTAACTTCTTTGCCTTCAATTTTACAGTTTTGTGCTTTAATAACTCTCAAAAGTACTCGCTGGGGTGCCAAAAGTACTCCAGTTAAAACCCCGGAATTGCGAAAAAATTTTATCTTTCTGGGGGACTGACTGTACCTAAAAGTGGCCGTAACTCCTTTGCATCAAATTTCACAGCTTTGTGCCTTAATAACTTTCGAAAGTACTCGCTGGGGTGCTAAAAGTACTCCAGTTAAAACCCTGGAATTGCGAAAAAATTTTATCTCTTTCGAGAACTTAACATAATTAAATTTTTTTTGCTTTTGATTTTATGGCTTTGTACCTCGACCTTTAAAGGACCGGCAAATTGCACGTTATATATCTATTTTTCCAAAAAACTTGTATTTATGTGTATATATACAGGGTGTTCCTGAATATGTTGGTCAATGCTCGTAAAAAGGTAGATGGAATCGAGATGAATATAAAAGTCCAATATTGTCTTGGGTCAGAAACAATAAAAAAATAATTTTGTTGGATTATCAAAATAATTATAAAAAGTTTTCAAACAATCATGGTGAACAATATACTGCAAAAAATTTTGACATTCTAGTAACTAGTTTGAGTGATAAACATAATTATTTTGATAAAATTATTAGTTTAATAAAATTATTATTAAATTAATAATAATTTTAGTTTAGTTAAATTTTTAGATAATTAATTAAATTTCAAGTTATTTTTTTCATGTATCACACAAAGTAACTATGAAAAAAACAGTAGATTTACTTTTTAATTTGACTGTAGACAGTTAAATGTTAATTCGTTTTCATATTAAATTTATTTTATGAAATAAAAAATTTCGATGTTTTAACTTTAAGGTACAAAGCTGTAAAATCAAAAGCAAAAAAGTTACGGTTACTTTTAATTATGTTAAGTCCTCGAAAGAGATACAATTTTTTCGCAATTCCCGGGTTTTGACTGGAGTACTTTTAGCATCCCAGCGAGTACTTTCGAAAGTTATTAAGGCACAAAGCTGTGAAATTTGATGCAAAGGAGTTACGGCCACTTTTAGGTACAGTCAGTCCCCTAGAAAGATGAAATTTTTTCGCAATTCCGGGGTTTTAACTGGAGTACTTTTGGCATCCCAGCGAGTACTTTCGAAAGTTATTAAGGCACAAAGCTGTAAAACTAAAGGTAAAGAAGTTACGGCCACTTTTATGAAAGATGAGTTGTAATCTTTAAAAATTTTTTTTCAATATTTATTAGTTGGTACTATTATTAAAATGTATCAGGAACTCTAGTATTTTTCGAGTACTTTAAGATAAGATCATTAAAACAATAACTTTTTAATTTTGCGGTGCTATCCCATAATTTCAATAATTTTTTTCAAAACATTTGACGGTTGGTACTATTGTTAAAATGTATCAGGAACTCTAGTACTTTTCGAGTACTTTAAAATAGGATCTTTAAAACAATATATTTTTCATGTTGCGCTGCTACGGGAAGTTAGCACCTCATATTTTCAAATTGCAATTTCTCTAAGTATTTCGACGGTACTCTTGCTAATACCTATCAGAAACTCTAGTACTCTTCGGGATGCAAATAGTACTCTTGATAAAACTTACAATTTTGGAAGATGCTAACTTCACACAGGCGCTTGGACCATTGGTTTTTGTTTGCTTTTGAGCATTTTGTAAATATTTTTTTTATTATAACTAATTTGACACAAATCGATTTTGCGATGTGAAGAAAATTTTTCGAAGTTGCATTAAATTCTTCATAAATTTTTTCCCAAGCTTTATTTTTGTTTTTTTACATCAATTCTTTTATTTTCAACAATATGTTTTTTAATTTATAGAACTATATTTCTCTAAATTAAATATATCTAAGCATACTGTATTGATTCTGCACAAAATATATCTAATATTTATCTAGAATATATTCTATATTTCACAAATAATCAATGTGTTAGTTTCTTTATAGACACATTTTTTAAATAATATTGTGATTGTAAAATAAAAACTTTTATATAAAATATAAAACATACTTAACCTACAAAATTACCAGGGTTGGGAACGTTACCTTAAAAAAGTAACGCGTTACCGTTACCGTTACTTAGAAAGTAACGATTCGTTACTTTTTTCGTTACTTTTTTGAAATGCTAAAGTAAAATGTTAGATTATAAAATTACATTATTTAATAATCAATATTAAAACTTAAAACTTAAAACTAGTTTCTAATATATAGCAAGCTTTTTTATATTAAACTCAATTAATAATTATTCTAATTTTTTATATTAATATCTTTATTTTTTTAATATACTTATCTTTATAAGAATTTATATTGTAATTCACAAATGTCATTTTGTCAAAAATTTTTAATAAACCTTGTTTTTAAAAATTAATGTTATATAAGCATTCCAATATTCATTGCCAGTATTGAAAATCTATAGTTCAGTTTCATATACATATACTATAGACTTTTAGACTTTTAATACTAGCAGTGACTATCGGAATGCAGCCTATATAAGGTAGAAAATATTTTTCAAACATATATTTAAAATATATATTATAAAATATGGAAATATTTTATAATTGCATTTATTGCACGTAACCTATAATCTAGCAGATAGGTTATACATATTGTATGTATTTGCGTATTGAAGACGACTATCTACAGTCTTTTAAATCTCAAAATAAAAGGTTTACGCATCGCATTAACAAGATATTTCAATAGGGCATTCTCATGTGACATTGACTTCCAGCGCCCTATATTGGAATATTTTTATCCAATTAAGAATAATGCGCGCGACCAGTACGCGATCTATTGAACAGATATAAAAGATATAGGGAACTAAAGTAACGATAAAAGTAACGGCTGAATTCGTTACCGTTACTGTAAAAATGTAACGACGTTACCGTTACCGTTACAGACATAAAAAAGTAACGAGCGTTACCAAAAAAATGTAACAAAAACGGTAACGGCGTTACAAGTAACGCGTTACTTCCCAACCCTGAAAATTACACATACGATAAAATAAACATTTGTCATCAGAAACGTTTTAACATACGAATTTTATACATACAAGGTGAATTTTCCTTCCATGATAAAAAGTTGGGACACCTATTCCCAATTTTAATAGCTGCCCCAATTTTTTATCATGAGAGATAGGATTATCGACTGCAATCTTAGTAAGATAAGACAGACTTAGTAATAATAAGACAGATTTATAAAATAGGATATTAAGACGTACAGAATTAAAAATTGGAAGATATTTATCTTTAAATACTTTTATATATTTTCAATACATATCTATGTATGCTTTTCAGCAAGACACAGTTTAACACAGTGTCCACTAGTGTGAGTGAGACACACTGATATGTTCTTTCTCTAATGGACACTGCGTTACACTGTGTCTTGCTGAAAAGCACACATTATTACATATTACATTATTTATTTATTTAGTGTACTTGATGAAATACTTTAAATGTTTAAATTAAAATTAAATATTAAATTAATAAATCTATAATATGTAAAAATATAGATCACATGCATTATATAATAGTTTAATAATATGCTTTGTTTATTTTTAACATAAGTTGATGGTCTAAAGTCTCATCATGTAAACGATTTCTTTTTGGAATTAATACCGAATCACTGACGCTGAACAACCGTTCAACTGATGCACTACTGACAATGAGTAGTGCAGTGTTGTAAACAATTTTTTAATTTGAGAAAAATCATTTAGCATTTCAATTTTAGTATCTTTTGAAATTAAAAATCGATGCAACTCATCTTGAGCAGATTTAGTATATACTATTTGTTTTTATTATTATTAAAACAAAAAAGTCATCATAACTCTCAGTAACATCAGAGAGTGGAGAATTTCCATTTGAGCGAATTCCGAATTACTCGTATAAATAACTATCTGTAATTTTTCGTTTATCTCCAAATAACCAATTTAATTTGAATTTGGCATGTAAACAGCTGGCAATAATGAATTCTTTATTTTCGAATGTAGTAGAAAATCTAAAATTAAATATTAAATTAATAAAATTAAATATTACACATTATTTTTTTTTTAATTATCAAAGGGTGCTATCCACTTGATGTTATGCTTGATGAAATACTTCGAAGTATTCTTTGATTGGATAATTCGTAAAATTTTTTGTTCTAATTAGTCAATCAAATGCTTCGAAATATTTATAGCATCGAGTGGATCGCATTAATAGTACATATTGTTAAATTATGTAAAATTAATAAACGTATGTACATACATATTAACTAAATTAGTAATTCACCTTTTATTTAAACTTATTTGTATAGCTACGACCAATGAACGACAATATGTAAGATCATCTTTGTTGATGTTTTCCATTTTTTGTTGCAAGCTACCTAATGCTGGCAACAAATAACTCATATACATTTCTATATCGCTTTGCAGAATGTCTAATGCACGTGCTAAAGGTCCCAAAAGGTTACCTAATACAAATTAAAAAAAATTATAAATACTATAAAGTTATGGATTATATTATATATTTTGCTGAATTTACCTGGCAATATTCTTCTAGAAATTTTATTTTTTCATTAGTTAATCTTTGTAAACTGCAATAGTCCATGCATTATTTACTTTTTCTAAATTAGCTTTTAAAAGTGATACTAGTTGAGATACGGAATCATAAGTAGAATTCCACCTATTAATGTAAAAAATATAAACAGAAAATTATTTTTATTGTTTTATATAGGAACGATATTAATATTAATAATATTTATATACCAAAGTAAAAATAAAAACATAAAATATAATATATATTTTTTACCTGATAATGACAGGAGTTTTTAAATAAACGCTACACATTTCTTTAATTTTGTCGGCAATCTGTGTAAATTAATTTTGTTTATTCCATAATTTGGATAATTTTGCAAACGTCATTCTGTACTGTTTTTTGTATGAAGCATCATCTAAGGCTTTCTCGGAATCTTTTACGATGAGGTTCAGAGTATGACTAACACATCTATAATGTGTCGGAAGAATAATAAAATTATCCGTAGATATATTTCTTTCGTTATTTGTAGTTAACAAATCACTTATGTCACAGAATTGCACAGATTCCTCATTATCTTCATTTTTCTCAAATGTTCTAAAAAATTTATAAATTATATATATAAAAATAGAATATGCACACGAATACAAATACGTATAAACAATGCAAGAAGACAGATGTTAAAAAGTATATCATGGTTATTGTCTTACCGAAATGCTTTAACAAAGTTTGAACCGTTATCGGTCGTTGTGCAACAAATCCCAGATAACAAATTGTGACGGCTCACGTCACTCTCACGGTGTGATTATCACACGTGCGTGTACCACAATCATATTGCCCTCACGATGTGATATGGCGACACGTGTATGTGCGCGGAAGGTGGCACTATGCAGTCATGCATGAGAAGGTATATGAGTAATCGAAAAAAGATTTCACTGTATGATTGTATTTATCACAATTTACGTATGATTGTATTTATCTCAATGTACGAATGAAAACATTATTCGTATACGGACTCATGTCATCCGCACAGTGTATGCAGCAATGCAATCACGTTGCGTTTATTACGTGACGAGGTAGAAAATGGCACTGAACTGCCATATATGATCGAGTTGAAAATTCGATAAAACATCATTTATATCAATAAAAAATATGTTTTTGAAATACTTTTTATGTATAAATAAATTAATAAATAAAATCAATATTAATTAAATTATTCAATCATATGATGATAAAAACATTAGTCAAACATTTCCAAAACTTCTTTTCAAAAAGTTCTGTCACAAACAATATTAGAAAACATTTACATTTGAAATTCGCATTTGATGTAAATAAATATATCCGAACAAAATTACCTTTCTCAAAAAAGGTAAAAAAAGGCGCCAAGTGTGGGTATGTGCGTCCTTAAGAAAAAAAAAAATTATATTAGATAAATTGTCTTACTGTCCTATTGTTCTATTGTTTTTTCTACACAAATAACGGTATAAAGTAAATGCGCCAATTATAAAAATATTTGTACAAAATTTATTTATTAATTATAACTTTTTATTAAAATATTTAATAATAAACGGGCTTGATGATCAAATAATTAAATGATTAAAATCAACCAACGGGATTATAGTAAAGCAAAAACTTGGCGTGCAAAGTATGTATATTCGACTACGAACGCGCACTTCTTATCGGATCTACGAGACTTTTCTTATAAGAAATTATTAATTGTACGATTTACAGATATATCACTTAATATTTATTCTTTACTCTCACAAAACGATCATATCACGAATGACAGCGATTTATCATCATATCAATATGCAGTATATATTTTATAAGAAACTGTGACAGGTAAGTCTTAGAAGAGCCCTCTCGTATTGAATTTGTGTACTCGACAAAGACCGACGACATATCTTAAATGAAAAATTTACGTTTTGGACTTTGCGTCGCTATATCTCCGCTCGTAGAGCACACAGAAAAAAAATGAAAACATTTTTTTTAATAAATCAAACCCAAGCTTTCGATTGAACCTAGTTAGAACTTGATCGGTTAAATCGTTATTAAGATCTGATAATCTCAGGTGCAAGTCGCGTACTCGCGTAAATGTACGGTGGTCTCGCGCTGCGCGTTCACTTGGCGCGAGACACTACCGTGTCTCTTGATACGGTGGTCTCGCGCTGCGCGTTCACTTGGCGCGAGACACTACCGTGTCTCTTGATTTTATATTTAGGGAATGAAATGAATGAAATTCTAAATTATATGAGAGGAAAAAAAGTAATACTGTGAAGGAATTGACATAAGCAAATTATAAATATTATTACTACAAATTACATTTTGAATAATATTTTAGAAACTCTTAGAATTAGACGTGATCAACTTTGTATTGAAATGGGTGGTGGCCATTTAGAACATTTACTCTAAGAGTTTCTAAAATATTATTCAAAATGTAATTTGTAGTAATAATACTTATTATTTGCTGTACCAGTAATATACTAGTACATATACTATTATCAAGAAAGAGCGGCTTATCATTTCTACATGAGAGCTCAGTAAGCAAGAAACATTGATCAACATTTTTGAAACGTTAATTATAGAGAAATTTCTTAACATTATAACTTAATGTTTTATAAATATTCGTGGAATGTTACTTAATAATATTGCTGTCCTAATATTATTAAAATATTTTAAAAACATTTATTAGATGTTATTTAAATGTTTTTAAACGTTATGACATAATGTTTGATAAATATTTTTTAAATATTACTTAATAATAATGCTGTCTTAATATTATTAAAATATTTTAAAAACTGCACTTATTAATATGTTCTTTTTTTATTAAACGTTAAGACATAACGTTTAATAAATAGTTTTAAAATATTACTGAATAATATACTGTCCTAATATTTTAAAAACATGAGTTACATACGTGTTTTAAATGTTATTAAACATTATAACATAATTTCATAAATATTCTTAAAATATTAGTTATTTAATACATAAAATCTAAATATTTAATAATTTTATAGACATAAATTAAAATATTTTTTATGTGTTTATAATACGAATTTTATAAGAACTAGTACAAAAAATTAAAAGTTTAAAAATTTTTAAGATTTGAAATTTTATTAGTTAAAATATTTACTTACTCATATAATACTAAAATTATTTATAAATAATTGTATTTAATGTACTAGAATTACATTAATTTATTTATTGTTTGATATAAATATTTTTTGTAGAAATTAAAAAATATTACTAAGTTACTATTTTTTATTAATATTTTATAATAACATAATGTTAGTTTTATAAAGAACAGAGCAAAAACAGATATTTTTATTAAGTTATTTCACGTGTTATTTCACATATATAAAAATCAGTAAAAACTAAATTTATATTTATTTATAAGAATATTATATTTAACTGCACGTTTTATCTTTTTGACATCTATTAATCTAATCTATAACAAATATGTATTTATGAGCATTAGGTGTTCATGGATCAACAGGAAATGTTAGATTGCGTAGGGTCTTCAAAGTCAAACAACGTCGACGGCGCGGGCGGTTCAGAGTTGGATGGGTGACCGTAGATATTAAGCAATGCCAATGCGACTATGGTGGGATAACCGTGCTTGTTGAAAAACAACGTAAATTTAATTTTTTTCTTACATTATAATTATGTTATTTTAACATTTTTACAATATTTTATTTCAACATTATCGAAACTTTCAAATTGAAGTCAAAGTTTATTCATAATGACGTATACAACGTTAAAAACTACATACATGGAAACGTTACTATGTTAGTAGGTAACGTTATAATATCGTTGCAGCAATGTTTTTGTGCCTACTGAGAGTGAACTAAGAAGGGAGTGTTAGAGCCCAAAGTGGCTTCTTATACTCTTTCTTGAAAAGAATAAAAATCGCTACTTATTATTTGCTTACGTTGATTCCTTCACAGTATTACTTCCTTTTTTTCTCATACCATAATTTGGAATTTCGTTCATTTCATTTCCTAAATATTTAATTACATCAAATGCGAATTTCAAATGTAAATGTTTTTTAATATTGTTTGTGACAGAACTTTCTGAAAAAAAATTTTGGAAATGTTTGTCGACTGATGTTTTTAATATTATTTGATCGAATAATTTAATTAATATCGATTTTATTTATTAATTTATTTACACATAAAACGTATTTTAAAAACACATATTTTTTATTGATATACATGATGTTTTATCAAATTTGCAACTGATATTACTTTTTGTCAATTAAATTGGACTCGATTTAAGAATACAGCAATAAATGTTAATAGAGATTTCACAGATTTATACGGTGCTATAGTCATTCGGTACCATGCCGTTTAGCGATACTCGTCAAAGCGCTCGGCCGGCCGCTTAGTTGCGCCGCGCCTGACAGCGCGAGCTTCATGGCCTGTGGTTGAAACATTTTAAGTGCGCACCATTTGAAAACTATTAACTCCTCAAAATTTTGCTATTGACATTTTGACTCAGTTTTTCATGAGAAATACGTACATGCCGGCTCCTCCGGTTATTCTGGAACACCCTGTATATATGTATATAATATACATACATATATATACACGGAAAGAATTTTCTTTTAAAAATTACCCTCAAAATCGTGGTAATTGTAGGATAACATAAACCTTGAAGAATTTTATTATATTTTTGACAAAATTTATTAAAATTTTATTAAAATTTTACTAAATTTTAATAAATTTTAGTAAATTTTATTAAAAGTATGTTAAAATTCTTCAAGGTTTAGGTTTTCTTACAATTACCACGATTTTCAGGGTAATTGTTAAGAAAAAATTCTTTCCGTATATATATACATGCATATATATGAATCATTTTACGGAATCCGCATATGAAATCTTGGACCATAGTCATTGATTCCGTTTAAACTGCAGAAAAATATTTGTCAATATTATGAGTTAAGGGGATGCTATATAAACTGCTCGTCAAACTTGATCGAGGTCGATAATGTAGAGTCATTTGTGCACGTCATTAACAAAATTTTGTATATATTTCTTTTATAGATTTAGAAATCCTTTTCCAGAATTAAAGTTTATGTATTAATATCAGCTTATGAATTAAATTTCATACCAAGAATTAAAGAAAATTTTTCAGATTGCTCTTTTGAGACACAAAATGTTTACCAATGTGTATCTTTTTTATTAAGACGCCTACGCTCAATTTGAAAGCATATAGTATTGTTCCTTAATGTTCATTTGTGTGCGGATCTGACTTGATTTATACGTATGCACAACTTTATATCAAACACATTTTGTTACGAGTCCACGCCATACGCCGGCAATTAAGAAATTTTTTTAATTTTTTATATAAAATCGTTACGTCCGCACACTGTTATCGTCTATACTTTAATTGTGGAGAAGGATTTTTAATTCTGTAAATGCAATAAAAAGTTGGACATTGGAACAAATTGTATAATTCTGTCGGTAAAACAGATGACTTTAGGATCCCTTTAAAACAACGTGAATGTTTTTAGATTTTAAACCCACGGTTTTAATAGAAGCGCTGCTGTCATTTCCTTGACATGTCGCGTTCCGACATTACTTTAAAGTAAATTTTCACCAATTTCTTCTTTTTTGTTTTTATTTTAAATGTGTAAATTTGTATGTAAAATTTCCTGCTCTTTCCAATAAAAATATTTCCAGTATTATCTCAAAATTAAAGAAAGCATTAAAAATAATGATTTTTGAGAAAAATCTTGTTTTTTTATACTTTTCCTAAAATTTATTTTAAAATGAATATTTTTATTAGAAAGAGAGGATTTTTTCACATAATATATGTAGTTTAAAGCTTTTGCTTTCAGTAGTTAGGACCAAAATAAAATAAATAAACAAATTATTTACTATTTTTAATTATATTTTCGTCTTTATTAATGATTTTTTATTAAGTCGTTGTACAACCTTCAATCCTATTTTTATTTTTGTAAAGTTTAAAGATAATAAAATTACTTTTGCATAAGCATATCATACTATATCATTCAGGAGAATTATTGCGTGATAACTTTAAGTGCCTTTCATTGTATTATGTGTAACACACCGTTATTCTAAAAATATTTTTATTTGTTTACAAGTCTTGTGTGATGGGGCAAATTGGGAAGACGGTTGAAAGAATCGTGGAAAAGAAGGATACACCAGTGAGTGAGAATATAGTAACTTGTATTAAGAAAATTGAGGCTTGGTACACATATACGTAAATATTCTTAAGAGCACGTAACACGTTCTTTACCGCTTGAACCGCCACGTGCATCTGCCTTCGCAAGGCTCTCTCTCTCGATGCGACGTCGACGCTAAGACAAAAGACGAGACACGCGAGCCTCGGCAGAAGGATCGTCGCGCGCATTGTCATATTCGGGCGCCAAACTTAAAAAAATCTTACACTTGTAAAATAATATTATTTTATTTAAATATAAAATATATTATTTTCTTCAACTTCTGCTTCCTATGGGTACGTTTTTGGAGTTGGCGCTACGAATCAATAGAGCATGCTGCGGTCAGAAGCCTATTCTTTTTCGCTGCACTGCTGCACTGATGCAATAAGTTAGAAAAATATATTTGTTCTACTTTACCCTGTTGCACCGGGAGCGTCCCAGGTGCGCACAGATCGAAACGGACACCACCAATTATTCTATAAATTTATCCAAACTCTATTCTAACTAACTCAGCAATCTGATTGGTAGTGTTGAAAAAAATAATATATTTTATATTTAAATAAAGTAATATTAACAGGAGTTGAAAAAAATAATATATTTTATATTTAAATAAAGTAATATTATCTTACAAAACATGTAAACAAATAAAAATATTTTTAGAATAACGGTATGTTACACATAATACAATGAAAGGCACTTAAAGTTATCACGCAATAATTCCCCTAAATGATATAGTATGATATGCTTATGCAAAAGTAATTTTATTATCTTTAAACTTTACAAAAATAAAAATAGGATTGAAGGTTGTACAACGACTTAATAAAAAATCATTAATAAAGACGAAAATATAATTAGAAATAGTAAATAACTTGTTTATTTATTTTATTTTGGTCCTAACTACTGAAAGCAAAAGCTTTAAACTACATATATTATGTGAAAAAATCCGCTTTTTCCAATAAAAATATTTATTTTAAAATAAATTTTGGGGAAAGTATAAAAAAACAAGATTTTTCTCAAAAATTATCATTTTTACTGTTTTCTTTAATTTTGAGAGAATTAAAAATATTTTTATTGGAAAGAGAAAAAAATTTTACATAAAAATTTACACATTAAAAAAAAAACAGAAAAGAATTTGGTGAAAATTTACTTTAAAGCGATGTCAGAACGCGACATGTCAAGGAAATGACAGCAGCGCCCCCATTAAACTTGTGGATTTAAAAATCTAAAAAAATTTACATTATTTTAACTCATATTGACGAATATTTTTCTGCGATTTAAACGGAATAGTATATGCGATTTAAACGATAAGTATGGTCCCAGATTTCATATGTGGATTTCGTAAAATGACCCATATATATGTGTGTGTTTGTGTGCGTGCGTGCGTGTGTGTATCTATATTATACATACATTAATTTTTTTATTCAAACGCCCATTTATTATTTTTTTATTAAAAAGTTAATTGTGTAATATATGATTTAGACATTTAGAGTAAAGAATTAATTGTACAAATTTTTTATAGTTTAAAAAATAAATATTGTCTTAATAAATGTTAAATAGCATTGGTATTAATTTTTCAGAAATTAAGATAAATTAAACCATCTAGTGGCGCTGTCATGGCTCCGTTTGTATCAATTACCATTGGTATCGTGGTTTTTTCGCATGGTGTTATCTTATACTTGCTTAAGATTTGAAGCAGCGTTAGCTTATCTTGCAAAAGCCCAAAACGGTTCCCGTTAAAATATACGACACTGTAATATTTTCTATTAAGTCAGCGAACAAAAAATGGAAAAATTTTAAAATTATATATTTATATATATTAAAATAAGTTTCTCACTCTTCTCAATTACGAGATTGAACTCTGGCACTTTATAAGTATGTTTAGTCATGCGATTTAGATATCCCAATGATGGATACATTCTCAAAGTTTCAGAGACCACCATATCGAGATACGTGAACTACATAACTTTAGTAAAAAAATTAAAGCATTATTATTAAATTGACAATTTAATGATGAGAGATAGCATACCATGTCGTATGTAAGTCATATGTATTTTCCATTGGTTTTGTCGAGTGCCTCGTGAATTTCTTTTCGCAGAGTATTTTGAATTTCGGGGTGTACTGCAAATTTATATAACGCAAAAGCCGTAGTTGTTGAAGAAGTTTCAAAACCAGCTATGAAAAAACTAGCTGCTTGCGCTAGAAGATCATCGCCATTAAACGCTAAAATTAAGTTTATTTGTTAATTTTTGTAGATTTCCATTACTTGTTGCAATTTTTATTATCACAGAATTGTTAATCAGATCTGTCAATTAATCTAACTTATTGTTAGTTCCATTAAATTCTACTTTCTATTCGTTTTTATTAAATATAATATTTTTAAATATCTGCGTAAACTTGGAGTTTTATAATTTATGTGGGGAGTTAGGACTGGTGAAGTAATCAGAAGGCCCCTCAACTCAAACATTTCCTTCATTTTACCAGATGTGACAAACGGTGTTAGTTTCGTTTTTATTATCTTCCAGGTTGAATTTCTTATAAAAAAGAGATTTGCGTAACCTATGCTGTCTGCTGGATCTGCCGTATTATATCGGTCGGAGAAATTACTGAAATCTGTCACTAAAATCTTTTTTACGAATTTGCGATTGCGAACCAACAAGAACGGTTAGTCCAATATGTAGAAGCTTACGTAAGGTAAGTCCTTCATTTTATCGTAGATTTCTTTCAGAAAATATGCCGGTGAAATATTCCGCAGAAATAGGAAATCTTTAGAATTGCCAAAGAAAGGTGTTGGTGTTATTTCCAAAATACCTCGCTTCTTCCAGTATTTGAAATTGGGCGTCATATAAAGGTAGGCTGTTATGACGAGAGTCATAAGAATTATCATGCCGTCCAGGATCCAGTAAACCGTTATGAGTGCCATTTTGCAATTGCTCTATATAAATATTTTTTTTTACACTTCCGTGGAAGTAGAAGACGTTATGCCTCAATGATTTACAACCGGTTTAATAAGTTACTTTCAATAAAAATGTTAAAGTAACGATTCGGTGCACGATTCTGAACACGACTAATTGTAAGGCATGCAAGAAGATTCCGAGGACGCGGAAAGTGCATTAAACGATATTGCGAGGCAAAGACGAGAGGCACAAACTTAAGCAGTATGAAAATCATATTTGAGTTCTTACTGCTTACTGCTTAAGTATTCGATTGGAATTGATCAATGGCTTATGCTTTTTTGTATACCGCTTACAAAAGAAACAAATATAAAGACAAATATTTAGAAAGCACAACGTCTAAAATTAAAACACTAGATATTTTGAAAATAACTTAAATATGCTAAAAGACATTTTTAAGTCGGTTAAAAATGTCCCGATTTTGAACATGCTGTCTAAGTGTCGAGAACTAAATAATAGTTATTGGAACTTATCGTCTGCACCAATGGGAATTTAAGAAATGGAAATAATTGATTGCAGTCGACCAAACTGGTAAGTTTTATTATAAATCTACTGCGTTTCGGTCCTCGATTTAGACCCTTTTCAAGTAAGATACAGTTGATTCTAATAATCACTGTCAATAAATGTCTGAAAGGTATCAATGAAGTAGAGCTAAAAATATTAAATTAATAAAAAAAAGTATATTTCTCACCAAGATTTAATGCAGACCGTTGTGGCAATTTACTTCATTAACCGCGTGGCGAATAATCAAAAGCAACCTGCCGTGCGTCGGACCAACGTTCACACTTGTATGCGTTTCTGTACCCTGCACCTTAATACCCTCACAGCACATTAACATTACCATAAGGTTATGACAATCTTAAATTGTAAGATGATAACCTTCCACGGAGATTAAATAATCTGCCATTAACCTGCCATTAACCTGCCAGCAACATGAAAATGATCGTCTAAACTCCTTCCATTAACATTACAGCAATTTTATCAGTAATGTGATATTAACATTAATACAACATCCCAGTGAACAATATGTTGTCAAAAAGATTTCCAAAAGATATCCTGTTTCTGAAAATGATAACATAAAGGGATATCTAAAAGATAACATAATGATGTCAGAATGTTAACCAATGTGCCGTTTTTTGAGAACAGAAAGATATCATGAAACTGATATCTAAAAGATTGCTTAAATCGGATATCTTTAAACTGCAACTAGAGATAAAAAAATAAAGTAATTTCGTTTTTTTTAATTATTTTTATCAACAGTACATACTAAATTTAAGACAAATTTTTATTAATTAATTAAATTTACATTAAATTTTATTTTTACTTGCCGCTGGTTTTGAACCCGGGACCTTAGGATGACGAATCTTGTACTCTATCTGCTACGCCAATTTGACTCATCGACATAGGTACTTGTTATTGTCTACATATATATATATATATATATGTTATAAACTGACATAATTACCCAACAAACACAGTTACATAACATCAATGTTGGCACAATAAAACGGGAAGTAACACGCAATATAATATGTGCGTTACATGTAACGTCTATGTTAATTGTAATTTCCCACTCACACAATGTTATAGTTATATTATATAAATATAACGTGTAACTGAGATAAAACATAAATGTTATGCAACAATTATATTTTAATTATATGACTGTAATCTTATATTGAGATTAATAGTTTTATTAAATTTGCTATAAATTTGCAGACTAACCTCAATCTTGCAAACTGAATATCTGGAATGATCAATTACATATTATTGAAAATAATTACAAAATATAGCTGTACAATATTTTCTACTGCCAAATTGTAAATTTAGTACAAAATTTAATGGAAAAATAAAAAGGATTGCCTCGGATAAAATAGATCTTGTGTCTCATGCAGCAAGACAAAGCGATAAGACTTCCTTGGGCTTGGTGGATGGTCTGGATCGCGCTGAAACTCAGAATCGTCGCATCGTCGCGTTAATCACGATCACACTTAACAATTAAATCAGCACCGCTCGAGTACACCGGCACCATCAGACTCGTTCTGCCAGAACACCGGCAGCGGATATGTATCGCGTCACGAAATGGCACTGCCAAAAGCTTTCTCGCGTAATTTAAATATAATATCAATATAATCAATAGATCTGTATTGCGCAATACGAATATTATATAAAATATTATATAATATCAATATAACTTCAATATAAAATCCGTTATATAAGTGTTGTTATGTTACTATTATTTCAATATTGCAAATAAATAACAAAAAAATGTAAAAATTAATATAAAACCGTTATATTATACTCGGATAACATATTTTATAATTTTGTAATATTTTCAACATATGCGAAAATTAAGTGAGATAATTTCAGGTAAGGTGGCTGAAATATTGAAATAAGGTTTCATTAACCTTCCTAAAATATTATAATATAAGGTTATATTACAAGGTTAGTGGTATATTCCAGTAATATGCATATTAAAATGATTTCACGTAAGGTTACGAAAATATTAAAATAAGGTTTTATTAACCTTCCGACAATATTATAATATAAGGTTATTTTATAAGGTTAGTGCAATATTCCAGTAACATGCACATTAAAATGTGTAAGATTGTAACCTTTATATAATCTTACTGCAATGTTTGGTGCTGTGTTGGTATTTGTTACATATGAGATATTTACCGTGAATAAAACAAAAAATATATTATTACTATACTTATAAAGTAATGTAACAAAAAATGTTATTGTACAAGCAATATATATTGCCTTGGTATACCAAGGCAATCTAACCTCAAAGTAGTTTGCTTTGTCAAAGGAGTTACTTAGGTAAAATAATTATTTTACTTACTTTATGCGAATCGATGAATGTTTTGCTTTTTGTTCGATTAAAATTCACTACACTCAGGCACAACAAGAATAAGTAATAAAGTAAAAGAATCTTATTATAGTAACCAACACGTGTACACCTTACTTCGATTTATCGGATCTATTCCGATACAATTATACAATAACGCTGCGATGGCACACTTGCGCCCTCACTAATAGTGATCACTGCAATATTGCAGAGACATTGACTTGCAATCTGCAAGATTGTAATGTCTCTGCCATGTTTCAGAGACATTGACTCGCAATCTGCAAGATTGTAATGTCTCTGCCACGTTAATGCAAGATAACTGCAAGATTTTGTGCTATATGGGAAATGACATATTACAAAATTCTTTCAGAATTGTTGCACATGAACTGTGAAAGATTGAAACCTTTCTGAAAACTTTCTGAAACAATCTGTGCTATATGGGCATTGCACAGAATCTTCGAGAATAAAAGAGATATAATAGAAAAAGGGAGTGAATTTTTTACGCTATTTACAGAAGCTCAAACTTGTCATACGTATTGAATTTTCCCCGGGTAACGCATGTGGTTACGCAAGCCTGCACGTTCCGGATTATACATTTGTGATCCAAACTGCTTTTACAAGGTGTTTTTTGAGGTTAGGAAAAAATGAGCCAATTCAGCAATTCTGATCTTGAATTTGGATTCAGCGGGTCAAAATACATAAAAATAGACTAGTCTGGTTCGCCGGACCAAGATTTAAAAAAAATATTTTTTTGAGGTTAGGAAAAAATAAGCCAATGCAGCAATTCTGACATTGAATTTGGATTCAGCGGGTCAAAATACATAAAGGCAGATTATTCTGGTCCGCCGGACCCAGTTAGCAAGCCCACGTCATTTTGACGTCCCAAAATGGTCATATCTGGTCATATGTCGTCAAAATAACCATTTTTTTACGTGACCTAAAATTGATGTCATGATGACGTCATTTCGAAGTCATATTTCAGTCATGATCTGACGATTATTTTCCCAGACAGCACGCATCCAAAATCGGGACATAAAGACGTCATTAAGACGTATTTTAGATACGGTTTAAAGCGGTGTCTGTACAATGAGATTTAAGGCGTAAGGCATAAGCATATTATATAAGCATATTATATTCAACTTTAAGAGAACTTTTTTAAGAAAACATTTAGATATCTTGGAAATAATATCAAAATGGTCAAATTAATTATTTGAACGCTTCAAAGTATTAGTGCTAAATAGATCGCAATTTCCATCAAATTATTAACGTGGAAAAAGTTAAATTTAACAATGAAATTAATAAGTAAATAAGTTAATGCTATTCATTTTTAATAAGTTTTGCAAAATTTATTTGCTTTTATAAAAAATAACATAATTGCGTCAGTTTATAACATATAGAGGTATATGTAAACAATAACAAGTACCCATATCGATGATTCAAGCTGGCGTAGCAGATAGAGTACAAGGTTCGTAATCCTAAGGTCCCGGGTTCAAACCTAGCAGCGGCAAGTAAGAATAAAATAAAAAATAACATAATTTAAATTTAATTAAATAATAAAAATTTGTCCCAAATTTAGTATGTACTGTTGATAAAAATAATTAAAAAAAATGAAATTTTTATTTTATTTTTTATCTCTAGTTACAATTTAAAGATATCCGATTTAAGAAATCTTTTAAATATTTAGTTTCATGATATTATTCTGTTCTCAAAAAACGACGCATTGGTTAACATTCTGACATTACATGTTATCTTTTAGAAGTCTCTTTATCATTTTCAGAAGCAGGATATTTTTTAGAGATCTTTTTGACAACAAATTGTTCACGTCATTCCATGACGTCAAAATACGGTACATTTCATGACGTCAGGAATTTGTGACATTCGACCGTCATTTTAACGTCATAAGGGCGTCATTTCGTGACGTCAAGAATAGTCAGTAAATGACCATTTTGGGACGTCAAAATGACGTAAGCTTGCTACCTGGGGACCAACATTAAAAAAAAAATTTTTTTTGAGGTTAGAAAATGCAAGCTAATTTTGCAATTCTGATCTTGGATTCGGATTCAGCGGCTCAAAATACATAAGGATTGACTAGTCTGGTTCGCCGGATCAACATTAAAAAAAAAATTTTTTTTGAGGTTAAAAAATGCGAGCTAACTTTGCAATTCTGACCTTGGATTCGGATTCAGCGGGTCGAAATACATAAGGATTGACTAGTCTAATCCGCCGGACCAACCACTTTTTTGTGTGCCTGTGTAATTATACATATATGCATATGTATATCATGTCTAAAATGTACAATGTTTATATAGTGTAAAATACCTATAGCGTAAAAGTCCCATACTGTTTTGCATTATTGCAATAATCAAAATATTAATTTTTCACATCATACCAGTAAGACAAGGACGCCGTAAGTGGATATGCAAAACGTGCACTGCACGTGGGCAACATCATCAGGGAGCATTAATTCAATATCAAATTTTTAATAATTTTATAAAATTTTTTTAATATACTTAAAAATTTCTTTGTTTTGTTTTATATGCTTTGTTTATGCCAATACCCACAAAACATAAAAATATACTCAGTACATACATTGTACATACATTTATGTATATTACATATTCCAGGTATATACTTTCTTCATGTAATTTATATACATTGGATGTGAAAAGTATGTGCAAATGAAACCGGGTTAATGTACATAAAAGATCCATAGTATATACATATGTATATAATATGTATATTGTATGTATGTATATTCTGTATATACATTTTTATATGTAATATGTATATATTATGTATATACATAAAAATATACTCAGTACATACATTGTACATATATTTATGTATATTACATAATCCAGGTATATACTTTCTTAATGTAATGTATATACATTGAATGTGAAATGTATGTGCAAATAAAACCGGATGTGTATCTAAATGTACCCCACAAAACAATTTGATATACAATGTATATATTATGTATATACATTTATGTGTGTTGTATATACTATGGTTCTGTATTACACGGTACATCCATTGCATATGAAATGTTACAAGGAAAATATCCATTGCAGATCGGAAGTATATACACATGTATATGATTCGTATATTACATGTATATACATAATGTATGTCCATTTATCATTCATTTTATATACATAACATGAACATAGAATGTACATAATACATGCATAATATTATACATATGTCCATAGTATATATACATAAGATGTACATAGAATATACATGATACAAATTTGTGGAGATTGTGTGTTGGTACGGTACCGTACTCGAGGCACGGTAGCTAATAAAAATCAGATTCGAGATCTGATTGCGGAGTTGCAAGTAACCTCCTTATATATGCAAGAGAGAATCACTTGACTCCGGAGAAAGGGCTAAGTTGCACCGTCTAGCGGTGATTGCGAGAATTACTCCTTACACGTGAGCGTACAAGTTCATGTTATAAAGGAAAAATATCTTGCATATGAAATGTACATACATTTAACATTGTGCGCTGTATATACATACTAAATACATTAATGGATATGCACTTTATATACCATAATGTATATTCGAATCATGTATGTGAGATGTATATACATTTAACATTGTACGCTGTACATACATATCAAATACATTAATAGATATACACTTTATATACCATAATGTATATTCGAATCATGTATGTGAGATGTATATACATTTAACATTGTACGCTGTATATACATATCAAATACATTAATGGATATACACTTTATATACCATAATGTATATTCGAATCATGTATGTGAGATGTATATACATTTAACATTGTACGCTGTACATACATATCAAATACATTAATAGATATACACTTTATATACCATAATGTATATTCGAATCATGTATGTGAGATGTATATACATTTAACATTGTGCGCTGTATATACATATCAAATACATTAATGGATATACGCTTTATATACTATAATGTATATTCGAATCATGTATGTGAGATGTATATACATTTAACATTGTACGCTGTATATACATATCAAATACATTAATGGATATGCACTTTATATACCATAATGTATATTCGAATCATGTATGTAAGATGTATATACATTTAACATTGTGCGCTGTACATACATATCAAATACATTAATGGATATACACTTTATATACTATAATGTATATTCGAATCATGTATGTGAAATGTATATACATTTAACATTGTGCGCTGTATATACATATCAAATACATTAATGGATATACACTTTATATACTATAATGTATATTCGAATCATGTATGTGAGATGTATATACATTTAACATTGTGCGCTGTATATACATATCAAATACATTAATGGATATACACTTTATATACTATAATGTATATTCGAATCATGTATGTGAGATGTATATACGTTTAACATACAAGATATTTTTTTCACATTATGGAAAAAAAATGCATATACATAGAATATCCGATGTTATATGGGTATTCTCAGATATGATCCGGATAACACAGAAAATTTAAATTTGCACACGGACGCTTGAATATCTAGCGGCCCTGAAATAAGAACACACCAAGGAAAGCGCTCAAGCCGGCTCGAACGAGACGTGGAAGTGCGGCAGCTAGCGGAGAGGGGAAGGAGGCAAAGCACGCTTCGCCGCTTCAATCCCGCGTTTCGCCGCATCACGCCGATGCTTGATAGAGTGAGTCTCAGATGCGCACAGATCGAAACGGACACCACAATCAAATTCTATAAATTTATCCTAACTCTAACTAACTCAGCAATCTGATTGGTGGTGTCCGTTTCGATCTATGCGCATTTGGGACGGTCCCACTTGATACAGGCCGTATTAGGCCTGGTCTACAATAATTGCTGTAATCATGAAGTAAGAAGTAAGAGTAGGGTAATTTCCTTCTGCGCTGTGATTGACCGAGCGTTAAGAAAAGCAGGAGTAGGAGTAAGACGAAATGAAAATAATTTATTTCACTTACACTTTTACGCCAGCTTCTTACACTGGATTAACCCTTTTACGCCTAGACTTACTTCTTACTTCATGCTTATTCCAGCTATTGTAAACCAGGCCTTATAGCTCGAGCGGTTCAAGCTCTTTTCTTGGCCTCCTCTTCGTATTTGAAAAAATATTGATTATTGTAATAATGCAAAACAATATAAAAATTTTGCATTTATCTAAATCCTTTCTTACATATTTATAATTATCAGGGGCTCAATTCGTGAATTTATTCGCAAGAGAAACGTATGTGCAAATACCCACTCCAACAGAAAAGTGCAAGTTTATTGGTTAAAAGTCATACGATAGCCAATAAGGTTCCAACTTTTCTGCAAGAACAGAATTTGCGAATACGTTTCTCTTGCAAATGAGTTCAGGAATTGAGCCCCAGGATGATTTTCTGCACTTATACTATATAATTTTGTATATTTATTTTTATATACATATATAAATATTACGTCCAGCTTTATGGAAGGGTAGGGTTGGGTGATTGGGTAGGTATCTATTAAGGCGGAGATAAAGCAAGGAAGGACGTCACAAAACATTACTCCCGAAGGCACCAGCTCAAAGGAAAGTCAAGTGCCTTAGGGGCAAACGCACTCTCTATGGCTCGAAATGTGGGTCAGTGTACCGGCAGACTCACTATAACCTTAATCTCCGAGCCGTGCGTCTGTTGGTTCTAATTTAGAGTCAACAATCAAATTGCTATAACTCGAGATTGGATGCAGTCTTCAATTGGGGATGAGGATAGGTTGGTTTGTAAATGAATTAAGAGCTTTAACTTATAGTCATATTTATTCTAGTGTTCATTGTTTTATACAAAAAAAGAGGCTGAGGTTGTAATATTCCAATTATATGTATTTAATTCTTTGATGGAATACATTATCGATAGTTGAGAAGTATTAATGTTTACAATGTCTTAGTAATTGAAAAAAATATTTGGTATTCGTAATTTAATATGCTTTAGTGCTATTGTTAATGCAAGAGTTTATTATATAAATGTGTGTATAAGGGTTTGACTTTCATTAGCATAGATTAAAGGTACTGGTTCCCGCATATATACAATAATTTATTATATATTAAATATAAAGGCCGTTATATATGTACAAATATGTATATGTGTATTAATATTAAATTTTTGGGAATAAATCGACGGTTGAGAAGGGGCTTAGGATTTTATAGTATTTCTTAGATAATTGCTGAAGAAGGGGGAAAGAAATTATAGAAAGTCTACAGGAACCGCGGAGGTAGTAATGAGGGGTGAAGGTAAGGATGAAGTCTTTGGGATCAAGTGGAGAGACCACATAAAATAGAACGTCCGGATCTATTGCCTCCGGAGTGAGAATATATTTGCGATAATATTGAAGAAAGGGGTCTGATTTTATAGGGAATTGTTCTAATATTTCTATTAACGAATTTTGACTACCATTGTAATAATAGTAGCGCGGACGGGGTGGTACTCGATTGAATTCATCTACTAATTCTATGGAAGGTGTAGGGGAAGGTGGGGGTGGAGTGTCTATAATTTCCGGGGAATTGATTGGCGAATACTGAAGTGAGGGAGAAGGAGGAGGAGGAGGTGAGGGAGATATTGACCCTTGAGGGGGTGAATCCGCGATTTGTTCTTCGGGTTGCCGAACACGGACGGGCAGCATCTGCGAACCGGGGCGGATTCTCGAGTGGTTGCCCCGGAATCCGCCAACCGAGACGCCTGGCTGGACTCTCGAAGGTCTGCCTCGGAATCCGCGAGCTTGGATCCCTGATCGGACTCTCGAGGGCGAAGGTCGGAATTGGTGACCCCCGCCGGAAGAGATGAGCCCTTGGGACGCCATGTAGTGTTTTGAGTTTGCGCGAGGGTCCGCCTGATTGCCCTCCTCCGTGACCGTTTAAAATTTGAGCGATTTTGGTGAAAGAAACTTTTTTCCATTATAATTTAGATTTGTTTATTTATTTTATTGATCCACGAGAAACCGAGGCCCGAAAGAAATTTGAGTTTGAAAACTTACTACTTGGTGAGACTGGTGAGACGATGGTCTCGAGCTTTCCTTGCTAAGGCCGGTTGGCGCCGTTGAGTCCGTTAAGTTGAGTCCGATGGTCGGCTGAACGGGTTAGAGGAGGTCCGGCCCGGAGATGGTGAAGCTCGGAGATAGGGGTTGTACTTACTGGATTGCAAACTCCGAGAATTCCCGACTCGACACTGAGTTATAAGTTCTGCACTCTAACTGGCACTTACGTTTGGAAACAAACGAGAGTTCCGAAACTAGGGATGTCGATAAAAACGACAGTGACTACGACACCGATTGTAACAGTGACTGGCAGCGACCGCAAGAACGACTGACAGCAATTGAGACAGCGACTGACTCCGACTTTTTGGAGTGTCGGTGTTTATAGTAATCTCCCCAAAAAGTAAAATTTTGGGTGTGGGTGTTTCGGGGATGTTAATTGGCGGAAATGCGTGGGAATTTTTAGAGTTCTCATTGGATAAGTGGTTGCTGAGTTTCGGGGTGGTGCAAAGGATATTATTGGTAAGATTCTTTCTTCAGGATTACGTAGAGATGTTTGTTGATTTCCTACCGGATGGATAGTTGCTCTTTTTAAGGGAGAGTGTTAATTTTGACGACCAACTATTGGCTTGTTTCTCCTTGTCCCCGCCGAAAGGATTTTAAGTGCTGGTAGGAAAGAGGGGATTAGAATTTTTGAACCCTCTTATCTAGGAAAGGGGGAGGAAATTTATGTTTCTTAGTCCGCGCATTTTCTCAGGGTTGATAGGCACATCTGGTTTTGAAAAAGAAAATTTTATAACCCCTTGGACGTTTTTTGAGGTGGTCTGGCTCTCTTTCGATAATATTCCGTCCGTAATAAAAAAATGTTATTACCCTTGAAACCAAATGTGCCCTTGCCCCTTTTCGAGTAATTTAGTTTTCCATCTGGCACTTATCTGCGGTCGTAAAAGAAATTCCGTAAGTGCCCTTAGTTCGTCAAAGATAAATATTTGAATTTTAACTTTGCCGGGGCCTAACTCCCGCCGAATTTTATTGACTTTTAGTATCTTGGGTCCCTCTGATTATGGGGACCAGATACCCTCGCGGCACGAGATATTTATTTATTTCCTCCTTTGCAACCCTTCGACTGCAGATAAGCCTCTGGTCTGGCTTACTTAATTCTAAGAAGTCAGCGGATAATAAAAGTGAAGTCCCCCGGACGTAACATAAACATAAAAATTGTATAAAAATTGTATAATTAAAATATTATTTAAAATTATTTAAAATTGATTTTATTTGCCTTGTTTTGATTATAAATAAAAACATTTTGCTATATTTTTAATATATATATAAATTATATGGCAAATTAAAAAATAACACGAAAAACGAATTTTTAATGTGTTATATGGTTACATACAAAAGTAGTTATAAGAATGTAAAAAAGGAAAGAATAAAGATTCGAATTCGCGACGATGCATGATACTTGCATTATCAGCCCGTTGCCTTACGCTCTCGGCTACAGTTGCTAGATTGCAATTAATGCTTCTATAATTTAGAAAATATTACTTGTTTGAAATAAATATTATTGATTGATTTTATCTGAAATATGTTATTAGTACTATTTAAAGAAATATTTATTTGAATCGAACAACTTTTTTTTCTGAGTATTACAAATCTATCTATAAGTATATTATCTATCTATAATATACCTATAAATATATATTTATCTATCTATAAACATATTATCTATTTATAATATATTTATAAATATATAGATTTTGTCAGGTGTGACTAAAAAAAGATTTTTTTTATGCGACGGAAATTCCCAATGTATATGAATTTTTACGCACGCGTGTGTGTAAAAAGAAGCGAGAAAGTGCTAGATTAAATTAGCGACGTCTATCTAAATCGTCAACTAATCTACCACTACGTGTTTCATACAGGCTCACAAAATTTTCAGACATGAAATTTTGTAACACAGTAATTATTTTTATTAGAACGCCTACGTCAATCTGAAAACGTAGTACTGTTCCTAAATATTCGTTCCACTTTGGGCCCAGGCTTGATTTATGTGTACAAGGTCTAAAATTTATATATGAAGCACATTTTGTTACGAATCCACGGTAGAAATTTTTAGAAAGCTCTGACACTTTATGTACCGAATCTGTAACAGTGATTTACAAGAACTCTGTGTGGCGACGGACAACAGTCGAGTGTGTATCAATCTGCCGATCCGGGTCTGCGCCGTCTGCATTATATACTCCCGTGCCACCCGTTTCAGAATACACGACCGCTCCGCCCGGATATGTGCCCGCGCCGACCGTGCTAATATACCTTCAACAATTTTTCAACTTAACAAATAACAAATTTGAATTTTTTAAATATATTTTTTGATAAAATTCTAAAAATATTGTACAAAGAAAGAACGGTTTTGCAAAGGTATCTAAAAATTTGCTAAGGGTATAGTAAATTTTACTATACTTTAAATTTTACTAAAAAGTATAATAAAATTCTTCGAGGTCACACATTATCTCACAATTACCAGATTTTGAGAATAAATTTTAAGAGAAAATTATCTCCCTGTACATATCTAAATATAATTTTATTAGATCATTAAAATAATTATGTAGGACGCTCAAACTGGTTGATAGAATAAAAAAATGTTTGCAGCTTGGGGTTTATTACGCTTGAACGTTTTTTGTAATTATTTTGGTAATCTGACAAAATTATTTTCTGTATGTAGCTAAATTTTTAGATATTTCAGCAAACCGTTCTTTCCGTATAGCGCTTTTTTTGGAATAATTTTCACGTATATTTAATTTGTATAGAGTTACAATTAACACATTATTTCTCATCTCAGTGTACGTACATATGGAATTTTTGTATGCGATATTTTTTGAGAATAAAACCCGTATTCGGAACATGCTTTTATAACGTCGTTACTTTTTCGTTACTAAAAAGGAAAAGTAACGGCGTTACCAAATTGTTAGAGAAAAAAAGTAACGGTAACGGTAACGGTAACGACGTTACAAGTAACGCGTTACTTCCCAACTCTGATTAGTGAATATTACAAGTTTTAATAATTTGGAGTTTAATTGCAAGTTTTACATCGAAACTGATACAATATAATTCTTGCTTTTATTGTAATACTCTTAATCTTAAGATATTTTTAGAATTAATAGAATTAGGATTGAATTAAAAGATATATTTTATCACTTATGAATTGCAAGTGACTCCAAGCACACGTACATGTAGAATGATTCTCAATGCGCACTCTATTGCGCATACTTTTTATTGAAATACTGTGATATCACAATTCTAAGAGTAAAATTCCTGTGTCAAACTGTAAATTTATTGTTTAGGAGTGAAATTTAAGCACATGTATTTAATATTATGGATAAATTTAACAATACTGAAAGTAAATTTACAAATAATGCCGGGCACGCCAAGTTTTTGCTTTACTATAATCCCGTTGGTTGATTTTAATCATTTAATTATTTGATCATCAAGCCCGTTTATTATTAAATATTTTAATAAAAAGTTATAATTAATAAATAAATTTTGTACAAATATTTTTATAATTGGCGCATTTACTTTATATCGTTATTTGTGTAGAAAAGACAATAGAACAATAGGACAATAAGACAATTTACCTAATATAATATTTTTTTTCTTAAGGACGCACATACCCATACTTGGCGCCTTTTTTTACCTTTTTTTAAGAAAGGTAATTTTGTTCGGATATAGAACAACAGCGGAAAGACACATTTTTTTCAATTTACACGAAACTTCTCTTAGAATAATTCTCAAGATTGTCTTTCCATATTTCTCATCATCTCTATAGTATATTTCTTATACTTAAGTCTATTTTTTATGTAAGATGTGTAGGATTTGTCGTTTACGTACCAATGTTTTGATAGATCAATATTCTATAAATATAGAAAAATTAATATCAAATATTGCAACAAATTTAAAACAAATATTGCTTATGAGAATTATAAGATTATACATTAGAAATAAATTTAAAACAGGGAGTTTTATCTATCAAGGAAGGGGGGATTAAAATTTGATAGCTTTAAGTAACAAACAAAATAATTGCAATTTGTATTGTAACATTTAATGTCTTATTTGTAAATTATGACAAGAAATTTTTTTGATATGAACTTTATTTACATAAATAAATTTATAACTTATAGAAAAAAATTCAAATTAAAATTAGTAGTTACAATTTATTTAAAAAATTAGTAGTCAAAGTTTAAAATTAACTTTCGAAATTAAATAAGGAACAAGAAACATTTGAAAAAAAAAAAGAGTATTATTGTTGTAATACATTATTTATTTATAATCATATTATTATCTAGATAAGAATATAATTACAGCTTATTTCGGAATAGATAACATATTATTAGGCCAACATTGGCGAAAAAATTAAATGTCGTTCGCGGAACCGCACTTCTCGTCATCGTCGGTCGTGGAATCATACTTTTTGCGAACGTCGGCCGCGAGATCGCACTTTTCGTGATCGTCAGTCACAAGATCGCATCTCTGATGATCAGTTTAGGAATCGCACCTGGCTATCTCTGTATAATCTTCTGTAAAAAATTTAAAGAAATAGCTCGTATAATTCAAAGACAATAAAGGAATAGAGGTCAATAACGACCAAATTAAGGTGTAAAATTTTTAATGGAATTTATTATTATAATGCAAATTAATAATAACCTATATGTTTCGACTTACTTAGTCTTTTTTAGCAGTAATTTTACATAAATGTAAAATAAATTAAGACATTATAAATGAATAAATTAAAAAATGTAAAAACACGAAAAAAACGAAAGCGTTGAGTCATAAAAAATTACATCACAGTTTAACATGTCAACGGATAAAAAAATTCGGCGATTATAGCCAAATATTATAAAAATTGGATGGTAAAAATGGTTGTAAATAACTGATTCTTGTTTCCACACGAGAATAGTTAGAATCTATAGTTAAAATTATGGTAATTTTGTTTAAATAATAAAATAGAAGTTAAAGTGATGTCTGATTTGTTATCTGAGGAAGTTTAGTTAGATCAATCAGATTAATTAAATTTGTTTTTTAAAAAATTTTTAGGCTTTAATCTGAAAGAAATTCTGGTACACTCTTTTATAAATACGATTTTTAGTATGATTATACGTTTCAATATGTTTTTTACTTTTTTTGGCCATACATATCTAAGGCACAAGCGGTAAAATGTATTGTTGCAAAAAAATTACATAGCTATTTAACACGCGGATTTAAAAAATGTAATGGTGTTTGTTTAAAAAGATATCATTATTTGATTATCTAAAAATGAGTAAATTTGGTTTAAGATAATAAGAAAAAATAAAATATGAAAAAATTACTTTTTTTTCTTTTTTTATTACCAAAGGCAAAAATCATTTTATTTGAGAAATGTTTACTTATAAATTGTTTAAAGAAAGAAATTTATAACGCATTATAACACCTACTTTTCACAGAGATATTGGGTTACATTTGTATGAGTTTAAATTTTGCGACGATACTGACGGTTAGATTGTGACGAGAAAATCGGCTCTTTGAGAGAAATGCTAGAGAAGGTTAGGATATACCGCGCCATTGAGATAATAGCACGTTTTGTTTTGTGTCCTTTCTCTGCGCTGATCATCTGTTCGAACTTTGTAACGGTTTTAAGGCAGTGAGGGTATACGGCAATTTGCGACGACCGATGCGCTACTAAACGCGTTCGAAAGAATGATCTTGCTGGATTGTGATGCACTAGAACACAACCGGCAGAAGCAAATGGTGAATCGATGAGAGACGAGCGATCAACGGAAATGTAACAGATGAAAACAGAAGAACATCCGTGATCAACAGTGTTTCAATTGTGGCGCGCGATAACATCTTAGTGCGAACTGTCTCATGAAGGAGATGGATACCAAGTGCTTCGAGTATGGTGACTATGAACATATTTTGCCAAAATGTCCGAAAAGGGATGTTAAATCGAAAGAAACTGTGGTCGCGTTTGTTTCGTGTGTACCTCGCAAAAATTATACAAAAGAGGTAACAGTCAAACTTTTGTAGTACTGATGAACACGAGTAGTGACATTTCAATTATGCGTGCGAGTGAATACACATTGATTGAATCGCCTAGGGCCTAGATTATAAGCGTCTAGAACAGAATTTTACGGAGTCGGAAATTACAGTGTGACAACGTTAGGACGGCTTAAAACAAAAATTTTAATGGACGAATATACCTTTTCTATATTTATTTATATTGTTTTGGATGCGATGTTATTTGCGATGTTTTATTGATCGGCACTGATTTTCTAGACTCCGTAGAATTTAAGGTAAAGATATGCGAGTCGATGACTAATGACAAGGGACGATTCTTGCGATTGATGCTGTGCAGCGTGCGAGTGAAATAGATATCTCACATATACGAATTATAAGCGAGCGATGATAGAATTATTTGCAAATTATGAACCGAATAAATTACGAGAATTTAATATTAAAATGATGATAATTTTAAAAGATGGCGAATCGATATATTAAAAGGCGAGACGTTTATTCCAAACAGAAAAAATATCGTGAATGCGCAAATTGAAGTATGGGAAAGATAGGATATTGTTCGACCCTATACTTCCGATTTTGCCAGTCCCGTTGTACTGATAAAAAAAAGGATAACTTTTGTAGACCGCGCGTAGATTATGGATTATTAAATAAATATAGTTAAAGGTAGGTATTTTCTCTTCTTGATCGAGGATTAGATTGATAGTAGAGTGTTCAATACGATTTGAAGAACGGGTTTTTCCACGTTTGAATGGATGAAACGAGTATAAAATATACATTTTTTATTGTACCTGATGGCCAGTTCGAATTTTTAAGAGTGTCATTCGGCTTGCAACCTTTTGTTTTTTTAAATATTTATTAATGCGGTTTTCCGAGACTTACCGGAAAAAAAGATTGTGTTAACATATTTAGATCATTTAATTGTATTCTCGAATAACGAAGATGATAAACTATTTAAATAATTTCAAAATTGTTTTGGATATTGTGAGTCAAGCCGGATTGGCGATAAATTGGAGAAAATATAACTTCTTGTAAAGAAGGGTCAAATTTTGAAGTCACGTTGTCGAGCACGCATACATTCGTCTGAACTGAAGACTAGGGCAATCTTGTGTTTCCCTGAGTCGCGAAGTGTACGTCAGGTACAAGCTTTTCTCGGATTAAGCGGATATTTTTGCTATGACTCGCAAATTTATTGCGGATCATAGCGTTATGAATCGTCCTTTGTCGAATTTATTAAGAACGGGTGAGCAGTTTTAGTTTGAATGCTTAAAAGCTACGTTAAGTGAGCGACCGATGTTAAATTTATTCCGAGCTAATGCAGAAACCGAACTACATATCCGTAGAAGTATGGTTACAAAGCGATACTGTTACAAAAAAATAGCGAAGATCAATTATTACATTCTGTATATTATGTAAGCTTCAAGATTACACCGGTGGAAGAGAATTGCTATGAATTAAAGGACCTTGCGATAGTGAGGGCACTTAGGTGATTTTGTGTATATCTGTTAGGCATACCGTTTCAAACTGTAACTAATTATCATAAATATTAGTAATTTGCTTTGACAATGGCGAAGAGGGACTTGTGCGTACGGGCGGCCCGATTTCCAAATGTCGTTGGGAGAATTTCACAATATATCGTACAGTATCAGCCTGATAGAAACATGACGCATGTCAACGCCCTGAATCGAAATCCGTTACCATCTCGAGCGAATGCAGGGATGGATTGGACGCAACGCGTTTAAGGAGTTCGCTCGGGAAGATGCTGCTTAGTCAAGATCTTTAAGGCGACTGAGCGAGGAGAGAAGGATAACCATATAATTCGTGGAGAAATTTTACGAAGAAATAGGATAATTATCCGACGATACGCGGATGATTATTCCTAAAGCCATGCAAATGCAAATAATAAGAAAGCTTCATAAACAAAGCTATTTCGGAGTCAACAAGGCAGACATTAGTGAGAGCTAACTACTAGACTCCGAATTTACGTCCTAAGGTCGAAAATATTGTGGCGAGTTGTGTCGTCTGTATTTTGGCAGAAAAGCAAAGAAAACATAAATGCTTTTTAAATTTTATTGAGAAAGGAATTGCCACTATACATTTTATATCCATCTGGATCTTTTACCATCTGCTAAGAAGACCTGCAGTCACATTGTGGTGATCATTGACGCATTTTCCAAATTTACATGGTTATATGCGATCAGATCAACAATCAGCTGAAGTGATTAACCGTTTGAAGAAGCTGTCATCTATTTTTGGTAATTCCAGACGGATTATCCAGATGGAGGCTCGGCTTTTACATCATGAGAATTCAAAGAATACTGTTGGACGGAGAATCGTACATTAATAACATTACTCACTTGAGCGCCTTTGAAGCATAACAAATGGTATAAGTACTTCGACATTGCGCAACTATGTCTAAATACAATGCCGCATTGAAGTATTAAAGCAATGCCTTTTTGTATATTTTTTGGTGTTAATCCATGTATCCACGATGATCCTAACATTATGGAGTTATTAGAGAACGAGCTTATTGTCTCATTTAACGACAATTGAGAGGAATTTCGACGACCTTTTTAAATATCATTGGCAGCAGACTGTAGGAAGCCATGGATCAGCATTGAAGACAACGATATTTCTGAATGACAACAGTGGAAATGATTGACATTCGGGTCGAATACTCGATCAAGACGGCCGAGTGTGAGTCAATGCGGCGGCACTGACGGTTAGATCATGGTGGAGAGATCGGCTGCGAGAGAAGCATTAAAATACACCACGTCGTCAAGATAATAGCACGTTTTTGTTTTGTGCTTTTTGTTCGCGCTAATATCTCTATGAACTTTGTAACGTTTCTGCCGAGATCTAATTGTACAACATTATTGTAAAATAAAATCGAGTAATGACTTTTGTAATGCGACAAAAATAGACTGTTTAAAACGTTGTGATAAAATACAAAGACAATGATTTATATTTTATGTATAGTACCGTAACTTTTGTTTCCAAGACTTTCGTAGTACGACAAAGCTTTTGAAGGTTTTTGTTTTACAGTTTTCATGGGAGCAATCTGTCAGTCTATCAATCTATTAATTTTGCCATAAAAAAATACATTGCTTATTTCACTTTAAACATTCTTACGTTAACAATTGTCTTTATAAAATTTTAGTTTAGAGTCCCATAATATAGGTTGCGCTTTAACTAGTCTAATAAAATTTTTATTATTGAAAGACATGATGGTACGAAAAGCTAATAAGGCAACAAAAGTCGCATTGCAAATGTAGCGTAATATTTTTGTAAACTAACGTATTACCCGCGAGACACAACAAAATCTTTCAGGGAACTCGACAAAAGCTTGGCTTTTTGTAGCTTTTTTTACGTTGTCGTTAGACAATTTCTTGAAACTGCACGTTTAAACACCATTGGTTAATTTTGCACTACGGCAAAAGTCGCATTGAAGTGTAGCCCAATGTTTCTGTATTGTAAAGTCGGGATTATACATGTGTGCACTGAAAAATTTAGTCGTATTAATAAATCTAGATTTAATTAGTACGTTTGTTAAAAAACAAATAAATCACAATTTTTGTTAGAATTGTATGTGATTAATTTTTTTTGTGAAATACTAGACTTTTTTTATTGATAAATGTTGAATTTGATTTCTACATAGAGAAGAATATGTTTTTTCGGATATAATAAATAATGTTGAAGTTAAACAAATTTAATTATTGGAATAGTCTAACTAAACTAATGTTTGAACTAACAAATACGATTGACTTTTAAACAAAGTTATTGTTTTTTAAATAAAAAAAAAAACGTTTTTGGAAAAATTTAATTTTTTTATATAAATATTATTTATTTAAACAAAATGTTTTTTTTTAATTTTTTATTTAAATATTTCTTTGATTTATATTATGATGTTATTCTTTTAAAAAGTTTTTTTAAACCAAATATTTTTTTAAAACAATTCTAAATTTAATTATATTATTCTTTTAAACGATGTTATTGTTTCTTTTAATTAACATTATTTTATTTGAAACTTGTTTCATATAAACTAACAATAAGATATATACAAAGAATGTTAATTCTGAACGAGCAAGTAGTAAAGGATCGTAATAATTTTATTTTTAAAATAAAATATAGTACAATTAATTTTTTAATATAATATTAATCTGTATATGCAATAAAATTGGGCAATATAAATAACGTAATTTTGATAGAATAATTTATAAAACTAATCAACGTAATTAAGATTTTTCTTGTGATGCTAATTTGCAGAAATCGACATCTTATAAACTTTTCTTTTCGATAATCATTACATCTAATAACGACAACTAATAACAAATTGTCAGTTGTTATATTAGCCTTTCCAACATTCGCTAATATTGGGATGTTTACAGTATTTGCAGATTTTGTTTGATCGACGTTTCTGCGAGATTCAAAGTCCGTGACGTCAATTTCCCCAGTCAAAGGCATACGTTACCTAATATACAGGAGTCGCCTGGGATATACTCAAGTGAGAGACAGGAATGTGAAAATCACACTTTACGTTTCCACAATAGTGGCAATTTTGAACATTTTGCTCGCTTTCGTTAACAAACGTTAATGAACTTATTACAGTGTATCTTGAGTAATTGAAAACAATTTGACCGTCGTTCGTGAGAGCTGCATTCTCGCGACCGATGATCACGAGAAGTGCGATTCCGCAACTGACAATCGCGAGAAGTGTACTTTCGTGACTGGTGTTCACGAGAGGTATGATGATCATGAGGTGCAATCCCGCTAGAGAGTCTCGAGGAGATAGAGGCGACAACTAGTCATATGACAAGCCTCTCGGCGATTGACTGGCACGATTACATACAGAATTGGGTCATGCGATGCCAAAGCAGAACAGATAGTTGGTTATGTGTTTTGAACGTTTCGGAGTACATTTACAAGATATATTTTGTTTTATGTAATATATGTAAAGAATATCTGTTAATTTGACGACGTAGAATTCTTTTAGGTAATTAATTTTGCTATTATAGATAGCGTTATTGTATAAGTATAGTAACAAGATAGAACTGTACGTTGTACCAAGCTTTTGCTTTACTGTAATCCCGTTGGTTGATTTTAATCATTTAATTATTTGATCATCAAGCCCGTTTATTATTAAATATTTTAATAAAAAGTTATAATTAATAAATAAATTTTGTACAAATATTTTTATAATTGGCGCATTTACTTGATATCGTTATTTGTGTAGAAAAGACAATAGAACAATAGGACAGTAAGACAATTTATCTAATATAATATTTTTTTTCTTAAGGACGCACATACCCACATTTGGCGCCTTTTTTTACCTTTTTTTAAGAAAGGTAATTTTGTTCGGATATCACGCATTTAGTAGTATTAAGCATTTTATTTAGGCTGCGTCAGTGAATATTCACTGATTATCACAGTTATAAGTATGCCACTGCGAATCAGTGAATATCCACTGATTAAGATTTAAAGAGTGAAATGCGGTAGTAAATAATGTAGTAAATAAACCAAATTTTTGTCTTCCTAAATGTCTAACAATGATATATTGGTTTGATATATGCGTAGCTTCTTGAATTCCTCACAAACTTTGATGGCACTTTGCTAAATCATTTTTCAGAGAAACAAAGGTATTCTTATATTATTACTTTTGCCAGATAGATCAAATTTTTGTAATTGTTCAACTTATAATTTTATATTGTTTTATACGTAGACTCTAAATATTTATAACTGCAGCAACAAGCATTAGTTACTATATAACTACCTAATACTGCATGCTTTGTAATTTCCTGTAGAGCTTTATTCTCTATATTACTTTTGTCAACTTCTGTTTGTAATTTGTCAATTTTTTGTTGCTATATATTTAAAAAAAAAAAGGTTTTTTATGGCTGTGCTTATTATTCTCTTTTTCTCTTTCTTTTTTCTTCTCTTTCAACAGATAATCGAAAAATAGCCACAATGATTTGAAGGTTCTCTTCTAAAAAAAAGAAATACGTATACATATATACATATTATATTTCTACATACTAATTTATGGAAAAAATAATGTCTTGCAACGTAGCTTTCCCTCGGGAACGCCAGGTCCGAGGGGGCTACGCTCAATTAAACGGGAATTTCTATATATGCGGTAACGAGTAACGCTCTTCCAGTTAGATGCGATAGTTATTAGAACGGTAGTCTCAATCTTTCTCGAGAATGCTCTCGATACGGTATCAGCAGCTTGCATACGGTATCCCCCACTCGCTCGAGGCTTACGCTCGAAGCGAGAACGGTAACTCATAGACGGTATCCCCCAAATATCGGGCGAGATGGCTCTCGACACGATAGCGGTATCTTGTATACGGTATCCCCCAATATCGATCGAGGTTGCCCTTGATACGATAGCGGTAGCTTGCAAGAACGGTAACTTCCCAATACGCTAAATTGTTGGGCGCCAGGCGCGACTTCTCGCGCCACACAATAATCAGCTATAATACGGTAACCAACTGGAAAGCGTTACAAGTGCCGGTAGCTCTTTCTCGCGAGACGATAGAGTGGCGTGGTTCTTTTTGAGACGGAAGGCGTGGAGATGTCGGATCGAGGCAGGTCGTATAAAGATTCGGTACTCACTGATTAAACAACAAAAGAATATTTTATATTTCTCTACTGAAAACGGTAACAAGGCTGCAAGGAGCTTACTCAATGCGTCTGTATACAATTAATGCACGAATTTTACTGTGATAGAGACAAAAACTCATTAGAGACACCACAAGGTGGAGAAGACAAAATTGATAATACGCGGCGGGAGGCCGGCGAGGCTCTCCGCTCGCACAAAGACAAAATCAATAATGGCGGAAACAAGTCGCGGTAACAATGATTCTAATCCTATGACTGTCGGCTCCGGCGTAGTCCGAGAGGGACGTACTCGCGGTATCAATTCTTCGGGGCCGGTCGGTCCGAGCCCTCGTGCGGCCCAAAACTCTACTCTTTACTTCGAGTTACGTACACAACAAATATCACTAACTGTATCGGATTCGGATCGCCGCAATCACCAGCGGAAACGGTATCCGGTATCCGGTCCCGCACGAGGGTTGACCGCCTTTTCCGAATCTTACTTAATCGATGGCTGCCGAGTGCTGGCCTTACAATAATGAACGGAGTCCTGGTCCCTGAAGTCTTCGGTAACGATTTCGGTATCTCGGGCTCGTCCTCTGCCAAGTACGCACAGTCACGGCTTGCCGAACAGTGAGGAGCCCCGGTCCCGCGCCGGCCGGCTCGAGCCGCCGCGCATGCGCGTGCTTCGATTTTCGGTCGATCCGCACGCCTCGATCCCATGCTGCGCCGCATCGCCTATCCACTTGCCTCGTGGTCCGTGCGTGACGACTTCCGCCGGGGAGAGTGTTATGGCTCTGCCATTTTCGGTTGGCCCGGCTGGCCATGCCGTGGCCGAACCGATCTGCGTGGAGGGCCGTTTACAATTTGACGGTAACTCCCCCGGTCCGCAGCCCGGTGGCGTGCCCTCGGCGTGATTCCTCTCATGAATCTTTCCGGCTGCTATGCGGTATCGTTTTTGCTACGGTATCCTCAGGGCGGCGGTATCCAGGCGGCTCAGGGCGGTAATAATCAGCCGGGCTCGGTGCACGGCTCGGCGGGGAAACTCTGCGCGGGGCACCTCTCCTACTGTCGACTGCTCGCGATACTTTTTCCCCCGATGGCTGCTCCTCCTCCGTTCGTGGTACAATAAGATTAAGCCTTCACTCGGCGCCTTAGTCCTAAATACCCTAATTAATCTGATACGGTAACGCGGAAACTAGAAAAGAAAGAAATAAACGTAAAACAAAGTCACGTCCCCCTCGTCTCAGCGAGGAGGAGCCCCAAATCGACCCCCTCGGTCGAGCTTACGCCCTTGTGACGAACGCGACCGGACGCGTTACGTCACAGTCTTTGATTGTCTAAATTTTCATATGTCGTATGTATATAGAAGGATGTATATATTTATATATGTGTGTCTGTGTGTGTGTGTTATTCGTAAATTTTATTTATCTCTCTCTCCATTTTTTTCTTTGTGTAAGTAATGCTTTTCTTCTTTTTTTTCTTATGTTATACAATAGTTCTAATAATTTAAATAATTACTTGTAATAAATATAGTATACGAGTAATAACGAATAATTATTAGAACTATGTATAAGATAAGGAAAAAAAAAGGAAAGCATTATTTATATATAGAAAAAAGAGAGAAAGAGATAAAAAATACACACACACACACACACACACACACACACACACACACGCGCGCGCGCGCGCGCGCGCACATGTGGGTATGTACATCCTTATATGTACACACATACATACATATAAAAATTAATACATATATATAAACACATTATTAGCAACGTTATTCTCTATTTTGTTGCTACACGTATCTAATATTCTTCCTTATTCCTTCTCTCTCTCTCTCTCTCTCTCTCCTCTCTCTCGCTCCTCTCTCTCTCTCTCTCTCTATCTTATCTCTCTCTCTCTCTCTCTCTCTCTCTCTCTCTCTCTCTCTCTCTCCCTCTCTCTCTTTCTCCCTGTCTCTTATATTTTCAGTTTTTCTTGTTTCTATTTACTGTATCAATTTTCTTTTCGTATTAATTCTTTCTCACTTTTATTTCTCTTGATATTTCTAGGCAAATTTATCTTTAAAATATTCTTCGTTTTCACTATTAAAAGATAAAAACTATATTTTATAATATTCAGGGAAAAACATGACACAAAAAAGAGAAAAAAGAATAAAATACACACACACACACACACACACACATAATTACACAATGTTATTCTTTTCTTTCTTTTTCTCTCTTTTTCTCCCTTTCTCTCAATTTGACAATAACACTTTTTTTAACATACATTAATTATAATTTATTTATATGTGTATATATGTGACTTACTTTATTTTATTCTTTTTACTTTTCCTTCTTAATTTTTCCTAATTATTAAAATTTTTTTTCTCTTTCTCTCCTTACCGACTCTTTTTTTCTTTTATCTATTCTTCTTCTATTCTACTTTACCTTCAAATACAGTGTTTCTTCCTCTCTTTCTTTTAATATAACTAAAAATAAAACATAGCACAAAGTATATTGACTTATCTTAAAATAATTATTTTTATTAAAAAAAATAAAAATTTTATACAATATACTTATCTGATTGTATAACGGATAGTTCGTTATACTATAATCTCTTTTCGCAATGTAATATGCGTACAGAAACTAAATAAAAACTTACTCGCCATTAACCTCGCGCACGTCACGTCATTAATCCCGAAATGTTACATTAACGCCGTGAAACTCGCCGCGAACTTATCTGCTAACGTCAAAGTATGTATATTCGACTACGAACGCGCACTTTTCATCGGATCTACAAGACTTTTCTTATAAGAAATTATTAATCGTACGATTTACAGATATATCACTTAATATTTATTCTTTACTCTCACAAAACGATCATATCACGAATGACAGCGATTTATCATCATATCAATATGCAGTATATATTTTATAAGAAACTGTCACAGGTAAGTCTTAGAAGAGCTCTCTCGTATTGAATTTGTGTACTCGACAAAGACCGACGACGTATCTTAAATGAAAAATTTACGTTTTGGACTTTGCGTCGCTATATCTCCGCTCGTAGAGCACGCAGAAAAAAAATGAAAACATTTTTTTTTATAAATCAAACCCAAGCTTTCAATTGAACCTATTATTAAGGTTATTAAGATCTGATAATCTCAGGTGCTCGCAAGTCGCGTACTCGCGTAAATGTACGGTGGTCTCGCGCTGCGCGTTCACTTGGCGCGAGACACTACCGTGTCTTTTGATATTGATATGATAAATCGCTGTCATTCGTGATATGATCTTACATAGAAATGAAACCTCCAGTAGATGTCTAATGGACGTCTGCCATGGAAGTTTAAACTTCCAGTGGACGTCCATTAGACGTCCAATATAGAGCCATTAAAAATCCACAGTTCCGCATTGTGGACATCCATTAGACCTCTATTAGAGGTCGTCAAAGAGGTCTATTAGATGTTGTGTGGATCATTAATAGAGGCTTCACGAAGCTTCGATGGATGACTGACGGACGTTTCGTGAATCATTAATAGAGGCTTCACGAAACCTCGGTGGATGATTGGCGGATGTTTTGTGGATCATTAGTAGAGGCTTCATGGAGCCTTGATAGATGATTGACAAAATAAAAGTTTAAAATAAAAATTTCATTTTTTTAAATTATTGTATCAATAGCACATATTAAATTTAGGACAAATTTTTATTAATTAATTAAATTTAAATTTTATTATTTTATTTTATTCTTACTTGCCGCTGGTGGGTTTTGAACCCGAGACCTTAGGATTACGAACCTTGTACTCTATCTGCTACGCCAACTTGACTCATTGATATAGGTACTTGTTATTGTCTACACATACCTAGATGTTATAAACTGACGCAATTATATTATTTTTTATAAAAGCAATTAAATTTTGCAAAACATATTAAAAATAAATAGCATGAATTTATGTACTTATTAATTTCATTGTTAAATTTATTTTTTTTCATAACCTTAACAATTTAATGAAAATTGCGATCTATTTAGCATTAATACTTTGAAACGTTTAAATGGTTAATTAGATGGTTAACTATATATATTTATATTCTAAGAAAAATTGAATAATACATTTATTATCCTGTTTTTGTTTAGTACACGATGAATTACCCATATAGCACAGAAACCTTTCAGAGATATTTCAGAGAAGTTTCAAGTGAAAAGTGAAACATTTCAGAAACGTTTCCAAATGTTTCTGAGACAGCTCTCAGACAGCTCTGAGATAGCAAAATGTTTGCGATGCTTGCACTTGAAACATTTCTGAAAGTGTACTGAAAGGTTGCTGATACATATCTGCAACCTTTCTGAAAACATTCAGAAATGTTTCAAGTGCAAGCATCGCGGACATTTTGCTATTTCAGAACTGTCTCAGAACTATCTCAGAAATATTTTGAAACGTTTCTCAAATGATTTACTTTTCACTTGAAACATTTCTGAAATATCTCTGAAAGATTTTTGTGCTATATAATAGGTGCACTACACGCAGAAAAAGGATTCGTTGCCAAAGCTAAAATTTTTTTCCATGAAAAATGTGTTTTTAAGACACAATAATAAATATCACGTAGGCCCCGAAAGCTCACTACGATAGCATAGGTTGATCCGTTTTCGGTCACCGTGGTCTGCTTTGTGTAGCTTGTGAAGTGTGAGTTGCATTACGAGAAAAGTGCCGCGTGCGTCACCTAGTGACGGTCCGTGAACAATATATGTGCTGTATTATTTCATAAGAAAGTTTTCAAGATAGCGTATGTGAAAGATGTAAAAAATAACTCAACTGAAAAATTTATTAAATTATTTTATGTGAAAGGTTTTGGAAATTACGCAATTGAAAAGTCTGTAAAAATATGTCAAATGAAATGTTTTAGGGATAACTTAACTAAAAGTTTCAAATTTATTGCATGTGAAAGATTTCAGAAAAAACTCTTTTGAAAGTTTGTTAAATTGTTTCATGTAAAAGGTTTCAGAAATAATTGAACGGAAAGGTCTGTAAAAATATTTCATACGGAAGGTTTCAGAAATATTTTTGTTGAAACATTTCAAATGACATATATTACAGAATTCTTTCAGAATTGTTGCACATGAACTGTGAAAGATTGAAACCTTTCTGAAAGCTTTCTGAAACAATCTGTGCTATATGGGTAGATTTTGTGCAATTTTTGTGCACAGTAATTGTAGACAAACCGTTATTTTTTAAAACATTATATCTTCATAATAATTTTTTTAAATATCAAATGGATCTCTCATTCAGAATGTTATAGTGTTGTGTGATTTCTGAGTCAACTACGACGCGCATGGACGGCTCAAAAATCGGACAGCATTGTGATATCTTTTATGAGACATTAAGCTGATATCATTTAGCTGATGTCATAAGGATAACATTTTCAAGAAACTTAAATGAAACTCTTCAGTAAGATATCTCAAAGACCTCTCTTAGTAAACGTCTCTGATAAATGTTACCATTTTGACATCATTTCCAAAATATATAAATGTTTAAAAAAGTTCTTTTAAAGTTTTTATTCTGACAAGCGTGTTGTCTGGGTAACTTCCACCATGGAAGTAAATGTTTCATAGAGCTATGGAAGTTTAGTGAATTCCTAATGGACGTCTATCTGACTTCTATCATGGAAGTAAATGTTCCATACAGCTATGGAAGTTTAATGGATTTCTAATGGACGTCTATCTAACTTCCATCATGGAAGTAAATGTTTTATAGAGCTATGGAAGTTTAGTGGATCCCTAATAGACGTCTATCCAACTTCCACCATAGAAGAAAACATCCAATGGAGCTATGGATGTTTTATGGATCCTTAATGGATGTCTATCTAATTTCTATCATGGAGGTAAACCTCCAATGGAGCCATGGAAGTTTACTGGATCTTTAATGGACGTTTATTTAACTTCCGCCATGGAGGTAAACTTCCAATGGAGCCATGGAAGTTTACTGGATTCCTAATGGACGTCTATCTAATTTCCGCTATGGAAGTAAACCTTCAATGGAGTTAAGGAAGTTTACTAGACCTCTAAGGCTGAAATCACATGGTGCGGAATAGAGCTGCGGAATAGAACGTGCGTCATAAAAGCAGCCAATCAAAGCTTTGCCGCATCAACGCATTCTAATGCGGCAAAGCTCTGATTGGCTGCTTTTATGACGCACGTTCTATTCCGCAGCTTTATTCCGCACCATGTGATTTCGGCTTAATGGACGTCTATCTGATTTCCACCATGGACATAGACGTCTCATGGATCTACAGAGGTTTGATGGACGTCCATTGGACATCCACTGGATGCTAATGTGGGATCGTTTTTGATATAATAAAATATAAATATTAAGTGATATATTTGTAAATTGTACGGTTAATAATTTTTTATAAGAAGAAAAGTCTCGTAGATCCGATGAGAAGTGCGCGTTCGTAGTCGAATATATGCTTTGACGTTAGCGGACGAGTTCGCGGCGAGTTTCACATGATATATAAAGTTGACAAAAGTA